>NW_020226037.1:8098-13044 GCF_003070985.1 Temnothorax curvispinosus
GATTTTGCCGTATACCATTCTTCGCGCAAGGAACAAGATGCGTGCTTAAGAGCTTTGGCAGTTGAAATTCTTATGCTGTAAGTAGTTTAATCGATTTTAAATCAGACCGATCTAAACCCCTTCCACTTTAGGCGAGCATTTGTCCGGTCGTAATCGCGTGATGCGGTAATAAACAGGCAAACAAGAAACTTAATTCCACACATATAAATGCAACACGGCGGTTTGCGGTCTACTTGTTAGGTACACGGTGTGTTTAAACGGGGGTCTACGCTGCCGATACACCCTTGCTGGGCAACCTGGATCGGCGAGCGCGACTTTAACGAGAGCTCGTCACGCTCACGCGGTCCGTTCATTAATGAGTCGTTCGTATGTAATTTGCGGTTTCAAACTGTTTTTCTCCCGTCCACCGGTGGTGTCCGCTGAATTATGCAGCTCGGCGATGCGGAGAAAGCGGGCTAGCACGCGTTTCTGGTCCCTCCACGTTTTACGGTGGAAAATCGAAGATAAATATTTTCGATTTGTAAAACCGGAGCGCTCGCGTGGCGTTCGTTGAAACATTTCCGCGATTATTTAACTCGCCCGGACGCGAAGCGAATCTAATATTCGATAGGCAGACGCCTAATTCATCGTTGTTCGCTCTTTGTGTATATGTGTGTATGCGATGCGTGCGCGCGTGTGTTGTGTTTGCTCACTCGATAATGCGTGCCCAAGTTACGTCATACACGCACACATATGCGCGTGCACGATCGTGCACACATGGAGAAGAGCGCTGTCATGTAACGTTCAATAAAGCCCCGGGCAACACCGAGAAAGCTCACGTATTGTTCCTAACAATATAATATGTCACTTCAATCGCGATATGTTATTCGGATGCACCGGACGCTGTATTCAGCGTCGAGGAAAATCCGCGCGAGGGATGATAATATAATTTATGAAGAGTGTGCAGGTGCAATCACGCGGTAAGCATACTCTCCTAGCGACGATTACGCGATCCGCAAGATGATGATAATACTACGTAAGATATTAGGATTGGATTACATCCAAGGGACAATCCTTGCATCGATGCAAACGTTACAGCCGACGCGCATATCTTACATATCGTGGATAAATAAAAAAAAAACAGTTGAATTGCAGTAGACGCAAATTTACATTACGATAAATAAAGATATATTTAAAAGACATGCTTAAGAACTCCCCATACATTTGCAAATAGTGCGATAGCTATAGGTATGAATAACATCGATTTTAAGATTCGATGTTTGAATTGCTCAACTGCGCATATATGTGCAAAGTTATGCTATGTCATTATGATATCGTCACTTACATTTATCTCACGGTTGCCCGCGAGTTTATATTGAATTATTCTACTTGTTTTTTGTCTAATATAAAAATACGTTATTTTTGAAATGGACATTTTTGCGATTTTTCAGTGTAATGTTTTAAAATAGTGATATTAACTAAAAGCAATAGGTAGTGTCATATTTCTTACGTTAATTTAATCCTTGTTTGACATTTTATTTTTTTAGGTTACGTTTTTACATTAGAAAATTGTTATATGAATAGTATCATGTATCCAAGCACACGTACATACGTACATCAATAATATTGCAAGAAATAGCATATATGTATATCGTCATGATGTATTCATTCTGTATCTATCAATAGATATAACCGAAAATTTTTAAATAGTACCAATTAAGCCATTTAAAGCTTTTAGCTGGGATTAAAAGTCCGAATGGGATATTAATGGATCTTTTAACGTTAAAATATATAAATGCGCCGAGCTCGATATTTCGCTTTTCATATTGCATTTCGATTTATAATCCTTCCGCACTAATGAAGCCCGTGAAAATCCCAACAAGTATCTATTTATTCCCGAACTGAATAGTGGCGAGAGAGAGAGAAAGAGAGAGAAAGGGAAAAGGACAAAGCTTGTAGTTTCGCAGCAATGAAAGCCCGACCTGTTTCGCTCTGTTTCCTGCGATCCATTCTGTTTCCCATTACATGCTCTGTCCTTTACAATCCGTAAAGCCAAATATTTGCAAAATACAGCGTCCGGTGTGGAAAAGCCAGTACTTCGAGAACGTATTGTCTAACACACAGTTGAAGTCGATCTTTTCTCATCAGCAAAGTCTTGGTTAAACGTTTTTTGTAACGCGTGAATTTTTATTATTAATTACCTTGGTAAAAGTAAGACTTAAATTAATATTCTGTTCAAGTACAATATTTTCAAGATTTCTATTTATTTCAAAATTTATTTCTAGAACTAATTAAAAAATCAGTAATAATTGTATAAGATTTAAACAATACTTTCTCCAGAAATAATTCTAAATTAAAAAATATCTTTAAAAATAACTCTAAATTAAATAGAAATGACTTTGATTCTATAATATCTCGACATTATAGGTCAATGCTGTGGCTCAATTTCATTGGACATTTCGGATATTTTCCGCATCGCGATCAAAAATCATGCGACGAAATCGTGCGGCAAGGCCACGTTCGTGATTTCATGGAATACATGTTAAATCGTGGAAGGACTCGCGCGCGATCGGGGAGCACGGTAGAACATTCATTTTTCCGCACGGTTTTGTCGATCGGCAGGTTTGAACGAATCCGAATCGTTCGGTTTTCTCTGAGTATTACAGTCAGGAATGAAATTGTCCCTCGTCCCGCATACTCGTCTCTTTCTCCCCTCGTCTTTGTCTCTTTGCCAAACTATTTTTTTACCGTCGGTTTTGCAAACATTCTCTCGTTCTTCTCTATTCCTGATGGCTTTTTTGGTTATTTCTTTCGTTCTCGTTTTTACCCTGTGCGTATGGCTTAACACGAATCTGCACTACTTTTCGATATATACAATACTACTGCGTAAAAAAATTTATATATCGTTCAAACGCAGTCGAGCAAATGTGTTTCTATGCGCCTTTCACTATTTCCTATTCCGGTTAAGGAAATCGATCGATGTTGAAAATCGATATGTTTTTATCGTATTTTTAAGCACTCGACAGATATTAAGGTTTTAATTTAACTTTTAATCCGAAATATATTCTTCTCCGCATATATTCTACAAAAATATCAGGGAATAAATTGCAAAACGCGGCAAAAGTTTGTTTATCAAGCTTAATATACATAAACTCAAATACATCATTAAAATTAAAGCATAATTAATAATTGTATAAATCTTCGTGCCCGTAAAATCGCGATTATTACTAATTCCAAGAAAATGATTTAAAATATTAACTGCGCCATCGAACAATTAAACGCGCTGACTCCGTATAATTGAATAATCGCTTTATGCGAATATACGCGATAATTCGTCAAAAATGGAGAGTCACGTAACAATCATCGAATCGAATCGCGTTAATATAATAATTATCCATGATACATATTCTTGCGTTCCTTGCCATTGAAAATAAATTCTTTCGCGCGAACATTAATTTTATTTTTAAATATCGCGAGCACAGCGAAAACGCGCGAGATATCGCGAAACGCATTTTCAACGTCACGGTTTGTCGCGTTTCAGCCGTTCGCGCAGTATAGTACGTGAGCGAAATTGCGCCCGGCGAAATCATGACGCCAGCAACAACCCGCCCGGTGTCGTCGGCGGCCTGATTTTCTGAGACGTCACCGGCACCAGCGCGCTCATCCGCGTTCCTTTACAGAAGGAACTTTCGTTCTCCCTTTCTCCTTCCCTCGTTTTCCGCCGCCGTCGAGAGGCCGCGGAACCTCGAGAATAATTAATTTTCGCCGACGCTATTGTTCTCGCCTTTGCGTAACAAGTGGACGGCCGTGCTCCTTTCAGAGACATCGCGGGGGTTTTTCGCGTACATCTACGCTATACGCGTTTCCGCGGCTTGGTTTCCCGATCGCGTTATGTATGTATACATGCGCGCGCGAAAAGTTACAGTCACCTGGTGCTCGCCTACGCAATGCATACGTTCAGTTCGGTTGCGTCATAAAGAGCCGAGTCACGCGAGCCGCATATATTATTCACGCAGCCGCGCCATCGACCGCTGCACTCGCAATCGCGCATCTTCGTTCCCTTTTTTGTCCTCTCGCCTTTATTTCTCTCCCTCCCGTACCTTTCTCCCTTTTTCTGCATATTCTACTTCGCGCTTAATATCTCACGAAGTGAAGTGGACGATCCGCAAACATCCTCGTCGCACGCCACGTACAAACATGCGCGGTAATTTCATCGGCCCGACAAGATCTGCTTGCGCAATATTTACCGTCGCCATCGCGCGACCACTCTAGCAATTGTTCCCTCCATCAAATGTTATAAAGCTAAATTTTCCCGGCCACATGGTCTTGGCGAAGGAGCCTCGACCGAGTGAGTTTCAGCCTCTTGACGTCACCGCACTTTAATAATTCAAGTTGTGGAAGTGATATAGATCTCAGGTTCACTTTTGCAGCCTCCAGTAAAATTTAATGCAGACCTAATAAATTCCAATTAAAACCAAATCTATTCATATTTTATTATTTTTATTATTAACTATAGATCTCTGATCGTTGCGCGTAAACTTCTATAAGCGCAATTCTTGGAAGACAAATTAAAATTTAAGTATGTAAGATGCATTCCTTTAATATTTTACAATGTTTTCTCGAAGACGTTTTTAATAGGTCTGAAAAGCGGAAAACAATATGGAAAATATTTTATTGATCTCTTTAAAAGTTTAAAGCAAAACTGAATAAATCGCCTCGGCTTTTCTCAGCGAAAGCACTCTCAGCGTCATCGGGTCCACGGCTCGTAGATCGCGACTTCTGACTTCACTATCGCGCGGACAAGTGCGGCTTGTACAATATTTACGGCGGTACCGGCACTCTACGGCGATTGCCTCTCCCCCTCCTTCCCAGAAAACGTCGAGATGTATTTTATCTCGCGTTCCAGGCTCGGTGGCCGGCCTGTCGTTCTGACTGAGGCGCGAGAATGAAAACACGGGGGGCGCCCG
>NW_020226038.1:0-4180 GCF_003070985.1 Temnothorax curvispinosus
AGAATTATGTAAAATACAGCATATCAAGTTGTTTATATAAATTACATCATATTATAATATATTATGATCTTATCGTCTAAGAATTATATTTACAGTATTTGATCTATAAATACACTTCTATTTCTTCGTGATTTTTGTAATAATTATTGTCGAAGGATATTTTTAGTCCTGACTTTGATAATCTTTTATGAAAAGCCTGTTTAGATAGATCTTTTACTTGACCACGCGATTTTCTTTCTTCGATTCTTGTCACGAAAACAAAATGAATGAAAACCGATGCAAAATGGTGATGACCATATTAAAAGTCAAAACGTTTGTTCTTACTATACTAATTTATAATACACTAGATTTTAAGTCCACGTCACGCGCAAAAGAATATCATATAGTTCGATATATCAATGCCTATATTATTATCAATCAAATAGAAAATTAATACCGAATCAACTCGAGCATTCCTAGCTCTGTTTGCTAGCCCCGTTCACTGAAAAAAAGTTTGGTTAGAATAACCTAAGGCTTGGTGAAATAGCTTCAACTAAAGGGTTTAGTGATTATGACGAAATATTTGGTTAATGTTAACCGAATTTGTTAACATTAACCAAATTTGTTAACATTAACCAAATATTTCGTCATAATCACTAAACCCTTTAGTTGAAGCTATTTCACCAAGCGTTAGGTTATTATAACCAAACCTTTTTTTCAGTGTTCTTTCAATTTGTTATTAATAAATCATTTTCAATTAAATATTGTTATATTGTAATCTAGTTTATAAGCTTATCATGTAACATAATAAATCTTAAATAATCAAGAAACATTATCTTTTTTGGATGTAATTCGGGAAAATAATACTTATTGATAAATTAGCATGATTCTTTGCGGAATTTTTTTTGTGGCACTTTTTTTTTACTCGATCATAAAGATGTCGATCCCACTTAGTCTAGACTTAGTCTTAGTCTTGGTCTCCTAAGTCTATGGTAGATCCGGATAGTAATTAATGTATCACATTTCAATTTCTTGAACTCTTTTAAATAATTATAAACAATAATATTTGAGCGTGTGTCCTAAGCGTTCTGAGTCCTGAGCGTGCTTGTATTCCGTAACTATACATATACCCACAATTATCGGTATCATTAACAGTGTCGGCTTTTATATAATATGAGAAACCTGCGCAACGACTTATCGACAGGGACAATTGTCGGTGTGGTTACGGAATACGGACCTTGATATATGTATAAGTACAACCTATATGTACCTATATATAAAAGTAAAAATAAGTTTTTTTTATTTATTGAAAATGCAGATATGGCACGTTACATGATACATAAAAATAAAATAAAATAAAATAAGTTATTAAATTAAATTAAATTAAATTAAATTAAATTAAATCAAAACCGGTTTTCCTAAATTAACAATAAAATTCACATTAATAGAATCTATTCATTTAATTTATGTAACAATGGACTTTAATCTACACGTAGGATTGCAATTTCTTCAATTTATTCTCAAGGCCTATAATTATGAAGATATTCAGCGATTGGCAATGAGATAACATGTTGTTTTTGTTTTAAAAAAGATAATTATGTAAAAGACCTATTGCATTTAAGAATAGATTTAATGCGTTTTTTTTGCTTTGTAATGTTTTTCCACTTCTTCTTTTTTCCCTCCTTAAAGGCTGATCTACAATGTGCTCTTTGCTTTCTGTTTTTTGCTCTTAACCTCTTTGCGACTATCTCGTATTTCGCAATTCCGTCGCGTAATGTGATGTTTCTTGTCTTCTGAAGTTCGTCAATTTTTATCTTGGGCGACAGAGAACAAAAACATCGCGTTACGCGACGCAATTGCGAAATACGGGATAGTCGCAAACAGGTTAAGAGCAAAAAACGGGAAGCAAAAAGCACATTGTAGATCAGGCTTAATAAAAAAAAAAGTCATAAAAACGCATGAAGTGGTCGTGCTCTTTTCCGCGTATATATGTGATTGGCAAGCGAGGATGCTGTCGATAGTGTCGATGGTGATCGAGATCGTGACGAGTTCTGCGAGTTCTCGTGTGTAACAGTTCGCGTCGTGTCTAATACATATTATTTATATATTTTATTCATATATATGTAATAAATATAAATATATATAAATATATATAATTCATATTACCTACTTATTGTACAGTACGTATTATTTATTAAAATTTATTTATTACATAATACATATTATAAATTATATAATACATATGTACATAAGTATGCATATATCAATAGATATGTATGTATGTACGTACACCGGCAGAAATGGTGTTTCTCGGCGGCAAAGGTTACGTATGCAAGCACACGCATACCTAGCCGCCGCTCCGTGATACACTATTTATGCCGATGCATGTATGTACATACGTATTACACAATTAAAAATTATGTAATACAAATTTGTTGCTATTGTTAATTCTAATTTTAATTAAGTGAAAAATTTGACAGCTCAATATCAAACATTATCATGAGGTTATTATGGTTATGTGAAGAAGCTCTCAACATGTAGTGATTTACGAAAAAGAAATAAAGGGAAAGAAAATTTCAAAGAAATAGGAGAGAGTGCCGTTATACTAACCATATTTACCAAGGTAAGATCACTATACAGATAATTTTTTGGTGGTAAAAAGATCATTATGTATATGTATATGTATGTATAATATACATATTGTATATACATTTCTATATGCAGATAATTATATAGGGAAACGGAGGGTAGCCCCGGTCAGTGGATAGCCCCGGACATTATTGAAATTCAAGTATACCGCGTATCTATGGCCATTGTTTAAACATTCTAATATTGCCCTTCTGCGTATCTCCGACATATGCAGAATGTTTAAACAATGGCCATAGCTACGCGGTATATTCGAATTTTAATAATGTCCGGAGCTATCCTCCTGGGTAACTCCGGTATTTACGCCGCGCGGAGTTTTACGCCGCAGATGTCAGAAAAAATAGAAGAAATGAAGGTACTTGCTCACAATTATTCTGTTATGTTCCTTTATGCCATATTAATATCGTGTTGTAATTTCAGTTCTTTACTGTTAATATTAACGAACCTATCGTGAGTTCAATCGATTTCTTACTGTCGTAAGAATTTAAGCGCGATCTTGATGTGTTACGACCGTCTATGGTTACGACCTATGTAAAAATGATTACTGTAGAGAATGTAAAAGGTTTAATGGTTATTTTATGATACATAAGTGTAGAGGGATAGTAAATAATGGAATACAGCAAAATACAAGTGCATAACTTTTGTATTTTTTGTTTAACTTAATATCTTGTATATCCTTCCTGTTTGGGATATTGTAAATTCAAAAATCCAATTTAAATAATAGCTTTATTTCTTTTTCACAAAGTTATATTACCTAACTTAACTCAAGTGACATGTATTTCAAAATAAGATGTGAAATCTTTAATTTCTCCTTTACAAAATTATATTATCTATAAGAAACTTATTTTTCGCTCGTTTGAAGCAAGACTATAATGAGAAGTAAGACCTTTACCACCATTATACGAGCATTAATAGATGTTACAGAAAATTCATATCTAATTCTTATATGCATTATTGTAATACATATATATTCCAACTATTTACTGTGTTCCGATCACAGCCGGACTTAATACACATCAGTTATCATTAGAACGTTAAAAAACCCTTCCATCCCCCCACAATTAAATCGACACGATTTAATTAATTTCTTATTGTTAATATACGTTGACCTTACAATGCGTCTTAGTATTTACAACTATTATTAACCGATTATTGCGAAGAATATTACCACATGCCTCGATGGTCGAATTGGTACGACGCCCTACACGGAATGAGGGAGGTTCCAGATTCGAACCCTGGCTGAGGTGATATTTTTCGCAATAAATTCTTTACAGTTTTTTAATAATTAAATCATGTCGATTTAATTGTGGGGGGATGGAAGAGTTTTGTAACGTTCTAATGATAACTGTGTATTAAGTCCGGCTGTGATCGAAACACAGTGAATTCGCTTCGTGCATGAACGTGGAGGGGATTCGCGAAACGACTTAGGCGCTCATAGCGATCAGTTTGGAAAATTGGGCTGAAACACCCCAGGTAGCAAGCACTCGTCATTTTGACGTCAATATTTAGTCATAATTGGTCAGTAACGTCATTCGTCGATTAAGTGACGTATATT
>NW_020226039.1:0-2299 GCF_003070985.1 Temnothorax curvispinosus
AGCTGAGCTAGAGGGGCGCACGGCAGGTGAACCGAGCCGAGAGCGGCGGCACGAGGTGGGGCGCGAACGATAGCGAAGAGAGAGGGGCGACTCGACGCAGAATCCGGGACGCGGACAACAACACGAGGCAGGGCATAGAGTAGGTTGTGGAGCTAGAGGGGGAACTGAGCCGAGATAGGAGGAAATGAGTGAAGGGAAAGAAAACGGGAAGGAGGGAAAGGGTGCGATAGGTAAGGTTAAGGAAAAGGAGAAAGTTAGAAGGGGGAGCACGGGAAATATAGAAAAGTTATGGAAGAGGAAGAGGGAGGAAATGGAGAAGAGCGGGGGGGAGGAAAAGGAGGAGATCTTTAAGAGAAGTAATATGACGGCAAGATCTCCTAAAAAAGACTCGGAGATAAGTGTGAAGGAGTTGGGAGAAAGAATGGGAGAAATGATGGAGGAATTTAGGGCAGTGAGAGAAGAGCTAAGGGAGGGTTTCAAGGAGCAGGGTAGGAAGATGAGAGAAGAGATAGAGGACCTGAGAAGGGAGTTTAGGGAGCGTGAGAAGAGATGGAAAGAGGAGAGGGAAGAGACAAATAAGCAGAAGGAGAAAATGGAAGAAAGAATAAGGAGATTGGAGGAAAAAATAGAAGAGAGGAAGGAGGAGAAGAAGGAGGAGGAAAGAAACGGTAGAGGGGAGGTGGGGGAGAAAATGAGAGAGCTGGAGAGAAGGCTGGAAAGGAAAGAAAAGGAGGAGAGAAGAAGAAACATTGTAATAAGAGGGCTGGAAGTAAAAGAAGGAGGGAGGAGAGAAAATGCAGAAAAGTTGCTTGAAGGAATAGGAGCGAAAGTAAAGGTTACAGAGGTGAAGAGAATAGGAGGTGATGCAGAAAAAGGAAGGGAAATGGTGCTGTTAAAATTGGAAAACGAAGAACAGAAATGGGAGGTTATGGAAAAAAAGAGGAGCCTAGTGGGGAGAAAGGAAAGAATTACGGAGGACCTATCGTGGGAGGAAAGAAGAACGAATTGGCGGTTGAGAGAGATAGCGAGAGGGGAGGAAAGAGAGGGTAGGAGGGCATGGATTAAGGCAGGCAGAATAAGGTTGGAAAATACTTGGTGGAGATGGGATATAGAAGAGGAGGTGTTAAAGGACGAAAGGGGAAGGAGAAGAAAGGAGAGCAGAGGGAAGGAAGGGAAAGAAGGTAAAGGAGGAGAGGGAGAGGTAGGAATGGAGACGGGGGAATGAGAGGAGAAGAGGATAGAGGGGGGAGATAGAGAAGGACAATGCGAAAGTTAGAAGGGAAGAAGAGGGGGAAAGTAAGTCAGTTTGGAGGATAGTATTCTGGAACGTAGCTGGGTTGGAAAATAAAGATAAGGATTTTTGGGAAGGGCTGAAGAAAGAAGATGTGTTAGTCATGTTAGAGACCTGGATAGGAGAAAAGGGTTGGGAAAGAATAAGGGGGAGACTTCCAAAAGGGTACGAGTGGGGGGTGCAAATGGCGAAGAAAAAGAACAAAAAAGGAAGAGCAATAGGAGGGATGATAATGGGAATAAGGAAAGGATTAAAAGAAAAGGGAACGGCAATAGAAGTAGAGAGGGAGGGTTGGATTGCGGGAAAGGTCAGAACAGGTGGCGAGAACTGGAATATTATAGGGGTGTATGCAAAGAAAGAGGGGATGGAGGAGATCGTACAGGAGTTAGGAGATAGAATGGAAAAGAAAGAAGAAGGAAGGTATACGATAATTGGGGGAGATTTTAATGCGAGGACTGGTCAAGAAGGTGGGAGGATAGAGGAAGAGGAGGGAGGAGGACTGGGAGAAGGAAGAAGGTCGAAGGACAAGAAGGTGGACAAAGAGGGGAGGCTGTTGGTAAAGAGCTTAGAGGAGAGAGGATGGGAGATATTTAATGGAAATGTGAGAGGGGACGAGGAGGGGGAGCTTACTTTCACGGGGGGAAGAGGAGGTACGGTGATTGATTACATAATAGGGGAAGGAGAAGTAAGAGAGAAGATAGTGAGCATGGTAGTGGGGGAGAGAGTAGACTCGGACCATCACCCATTGGAAATAGAAGTAAGAAGAGGGGAAGAGGAGGAAGGCAGGAGAGGAGGGTGGAAGAAAAGAAGAAGGGGGGTGTGGAACGAGAAAGGAACAAAGAGGTTTAGAGAAAAAATAGGAGAGGTGGAAGAAAAAGAAGAAGAGTTGAATAAGGAATGGGAAGAAATGGAAACAAGAATAACAGAGGCAATAAAAGAAGTAGAGGAGGAGTTGGGAAATAAGAAAGGGAAGGTGGGATGGTGGGATGAGGAATGTCGAGAAGCGAA
>NW_020226039.1:2399-3144 GCF_003070985.1 Temnothorax curvispinosus
GAGAAGACAAAGGAGGGGAATAGAGGAAGGAATAGAAGAGGAGGAATGGAAAGAGCACTTTATGAAGTTATTAGGAGGAGTAGAGGGGAGGGTGAGGATGGGGAGGGAAGGAGAGAGGGAAGAAAAGGAAGGAGAGGAGGAAGAGGAGATAAGCCTAGAGGAAATGAGGAGAGTTATAAAGAAGCTAAAGGACGGAAAGGCAATGGGAAAGGATGAGATCCCAGGAGAGGCCTGGAAGCGAGGAGGGAAGGGGTTGGAGGTTTGGGCATGGAAATTTATCAATAAGATATGGAAGGGGGGAGGATGGCCGGAAATTTGGAAGGAAGGTATAATTGCGCCAATCGTAAAGAAAGGGGAAGGAAAGAGGGCAGAGGAATATAGAGGGGTGACAATAATGCCTTCTTTGTATAAGGTGTACACGGCTATTCTGGCGGAGAGGATAAGGGAGGAGATAGAGGGAAAGAGAATGGTACCGCACAACCAGACAGGTTTTAGAAAGGGAATGGGAACGATAGACAACATTTACGTGTTGAACTACATGGTGAACAGAAGGTTAGAGAAGAAAGGGGGAAAACTAATAGCATGCTTTGTGGACCTTAAGGCGGCGTTCGATTCGGTGGATAGAGGAATATTAATAAAAGCTATGAGAGAAAGGGGAATAAGGGAAGGACTGGTGAGAAGGACGGAAGAGATGTTAAGAGAGACGAAGAGTAGGGTAAGAGGAGGAAACGAATTGGGAGAAGTA
>NW_020226040.1:0-1037 GCF_003070985.1 Temnothorax curvispinosus
CGCGCGTTCGTCATCCTCTTCGTCATTTACGTCGACGAACATTTCTTTGTCGGACGTGCTATTTTTGAATATTTTATTCGATTAAAGAAGAAAATTTATCTAAATAATAAAACTGACACACGGGTTGCGTTTGAAAATTCATTGACTCACTCAGCTCGATGACAGATTAATCTGTGGCTCGATACTGATTGGGCGCGTTCAGCAGACCAAGCAGCTGAATAGCAGTCGAACGTGATTGGCTGTTACTTTTATTAGAACCAATCGACGCATTGTCTGCTGAACGCGCCCTATTGGCTCGCGATACCTGCCGTAAACCGTAGGTAGTATGCGGTACGAAATGGAAATATTTTCTACGACTACTGCTACGACCTACGACTCTCCATTGTAGATGGCCCTTCGAGTAATAATCTTAAGCGACAGGTCAACGCACTCGTCAGGTACCGCACGGCGTTTACCCGCGCATGTTTAATCGCTCGCTGTGTCTCATTGTGTCACGCTGTGACCTCATCGGCGAAAAGTGAATAAGCTTGCGAAATATACAGGTAACTTTTCAATGGTTTATCCAAACCCCATATCGTGTCGCATATCGTTTTACTCGTCTTGACGAGCCCTACGAGCGAATCCACGGTCGTTCGTTGCGTCCAACTTGTTTTTTCTAACAATGTATTTCTTACGTTACAGTGCGAATCCACGGAGCCTATGTCGTGCCTGAACCTGCCTCGGCAAAAGGTAGGTATTCGATAGTTGTTATATTTTCTTGTTACACGGTAAACTTTAACAAACAAATTTTATTGTTTATTGTTTTCCGTACAGATGGACAGCGACAGCGGCAGCGACGGCAGCCCGATTGACGAGCCACGCGGTATGTGATACCCATATAGCGTTTTTCTTTCGCAAAACTGGTGCGCGCTCAGTGCACATTAAAGCCGTTGTACACAAATCAACGTAATGTGTATGTTAAATATATACGGGTTAAGTCATATTAAGGCAAAAGCCTTAATATTCTTTATTGTACTGTTTGGTAAAATATGTATTGG
>NW_020226041.1:0-33669 GCF_003070985.1 Temnothorax curvispinosus
ACCACTATGGCTTTTACCCGTCCATATGTAACATTATTTATAAGAAAGTTATATTGTAATAAGGAATTATAAGGAAACGTGTAATAAATTTGAAATTGTATGATACTAACCGATATATACCGGATATATTATACGAAATCAACATAAGACGATTTCTTAATAGATAATAACGGTGTTTATTCTTTATCTATAGAATTTCACATTTTAAAAATTATCGTTAATTATTATAAATTTCACATAAATGTGAAGGTTTGAATCAACGCTCAAATAATAGCTTCTTGCTTGCAAAATTTGACATTTATCTGAAAATTAAAATTATAAAATTACGATTATATTTTTCAAAATTATGAGATACAAAGTTCGTAATAATTTTGAAGAATGTAATCTTAATTTTGTAATTTTAATTATCGTAATTCGTTATTAATTGGAATACGCAAGATGGAAGCGCGGCCGCCGCGGCCAGAATATCCCCTCCAGCTGGCTAGTTCGGCTTCGGCACGAACCTAGCACGGACGCAAACCATGTGCGGTTACCGAGCGATACGACGTAGTTGAGTTGCATTTTCTCAGGCGGCGCGTCGGAAAATGCAACACAGCAACACACGAAAAAGGCCGGGATGGCCTCTCTCAGGTTTCTCTCTGATTATAGTTATGGTCGAGGTATCGCGATATTCGCGATTCGAGCATTTCGCATGGTTGTCAGCACTGAACGGCACTGCCGCCACCTGCCACGCCGGATAATAAATTTGAATTTGGGAGAGTGTAACGTACCGCTCGATGTTTTTCACCTGTTGCTCTCGGTTTTTCGTGTGACAGCGCGTGTCCGCGTTATCTCCCAGGATGGTAAATGTGACTGGCATTTTGACGAGGGATAGAAAAGGTGAGGAACCGCCCGCATTGTTTTATCGTATCTGATTAACAGTGGATACGCGTCTACCTAGCGAACGTATCGTGGACCTCTGTCATCTTGTCGACGCACGTCGAACTCTCGAGCGTCCGTAACTATATTATTAGATAATTTGTTAATTTACGCACGTATATAATTGATTATAATTTTGCACGTGCGCATCTCGTATGTACGATTAAGTTTGAAAGTAGTGGAACGGATGGCGTATCCGACAATATTTTTACTATTAGGTTTGTTTGTTTGTTTTTAATCGTTGCACTGGACTGCGCTAGAACTTTCCTTCTCGCTTTCAAATTTCAAACATATACCTATTTTACTTTAAGTGCAGAAAATAAGTATGCTAGTTTAGCTACAAAGAAAAACAGACCTATTGACATTGTGATGAAAAAAGTTCAAGTACTAATTATATGAGATACATTCTTATTCTACGTGCTGAACATTAACTCTCGAATATTTAGAATTGTATATAAATACATTTTAGAAGACATGAGGACATCTGCGGAGGATATGGATGAGGAACGTAGGAGAGAATTGTCGTATCATTATCTCTGCCACTTGGAGGAAGCTATGAAGTAAATATAATGCGGATACATAAATTACTACATTTAATTATCTCTTATTGATTGATTATATTTGTCTGTTATTTATCTTTATCAGAATCAAAGGATTTATATTTGTTGAGATAAAAAATATATTAGCATCACTTTTCTTCTGTAGATGGATGGAAGCCTGCTTGAGAGAGCCGTTACCTCCGTCGATCGAGCTGGAGGAGAATCTTCGCAACGGAGTGTATCTAGCGAAACTCGGCCACTTCATGGCACCTAATGTTTTACCGTTGAATAAAATCTACGACAGCGAACAGCGCAGATATAAAGCTGTTGGATTGCAATTTCGTCATACGGACAATATAAATTATTTTTTAAAATGCTTGGAGTCCGAGCGTCTACCGTTGGTATGTACAAAGTAATTTTGAAATCTAATGAAAGAATTATATCGTTGGTACAATATTAATGGTTAAAATGAGATAATGCAAAATTTGCCTTTTACAGACATTCCTGCCAGAAACGACAGACATATACGACAAGAAGAATATGCCGCGACTGATATATTGCATCCATGCTCTTAGCAAGCATTTATTTAAATATGGAAAAGCGCCACCAATGCCAGATTTGTATGGAAAAGTGAATTTCTCTGGTATGTACTTTTCTACAATGCCGTCTAGAAAATGCAGAGATATTAAATATGAAATGATTGAAATGCATTTTGGATATCTATTTCTTTTACGCTTTTGGGAGATATATATTCTTATATATTTGTATCACATTCTTTCAGAGGAAGAAATCGATACCGTTACTAAAGAACTGAAAAAACAAGGTATTCAAATGCCTGCCTTTCAAAAAATAGGAGGTCTATTGACTAACAGTATTACTACGGATACAGCCACTCTTCACGACGCTGTCGTCACAATTAATCAAGCTGTGATAGATAACGTATGTCTGTTTTATTTCGTCTAGAAAGCAACTTTGCGTGGTAATACTAACTGAATTGTGTATTTTCAGGATAACGATAAAATTTTACAAAAGCTTCAAAGTAAAGAGATGCAGTTAAGTAATGTTGAACCTGCTTACATAGAAAAGTATAGCAAGGCATTGGCGGAAGCTAAAGCTGCGAAAACAGAAGCGGCACTTAACAAGGTATTGTTAATTTGATTGTATTGCATAATTTTGCATGCTCACATTTAAATACTTTCATTGATCTTTCAATTGTTACAATTTTTCAATTTTATGCTGTTTAGTCCCTCAACGACAGCTACGTAGCAGATGAATACGATGAGTTATTAACACAAGCAGAAATACAAGGACACGTTAATTATGTAAATGGTAAATAAATCAAATTAATGTGTCAAATTTTTTGATGATTATAAAAGTATGTTCGGTTTAACTTATAAAAAAGATACTATAAACTTATTGTGATGAAATATATATTGTATTTCAGCTTCTTGCGCACTGGAAGTTATTGCTTCGTCTTTATCTCATGACAATGCTAGCTGCAATGAAATAATAGCTGCTTTGGAAGTGCCAGTATTATCTTTCAAGGTATAGCAGAAAACATTCTTTTGTTGCATATAATGTAATAACTATTAAAAATTTTGATCATAACGTCACATGTATATTGTTTTACAGAATATATTTTCTGAAAATGTTGAAGATTATAAAGAACAACTAATGCTGATGTTGGATAAATTCGAGTGGAGTGGCATATATCCGTCTGAAAGCATTCAGTACTGGACCGATACATTTCAGAATGCGATTGACAAAGGAAACGAGAACGCACAACAACGTCGCAAACGTTAATATTATTTAATTAAACGTACTGTATAATTTTCAGACGGATATAAGCTGCTATTCTCATTTGTTACAGGAGAGGAGGCTGTCAAACGTCTAAATATGGCTTTAGAATCTGCGGACAAAGAAAAGTTTTATGAGATCTTGCAAACCCCGTGTCTAGAAATCTCTCGCTACATCGATGAATTTGCACTTCCGTTGTATTATCAGGAGATGAGAGAAGATCGTATAGATTCTGAGGTAAGATTATCTACGCTATACTTTATTACATTTCTTGGAAATTAAAAGCTATAACTCTTTTGAAAGTAGATTTTATTTACATTTATATTTATCAACTTTCAAAATAACGATTATTTTTTTTTCTTTTTGATAGACCAATATCACTTATGATGACATAATCGCCTGTATATCTGTCTTATCCGCTATTGCGGCTATTACCAAAGCGGTGGACACAGGTAATCCAGATTTCATCTATGAAAAGCTATCGAATCCTGACGCACATTTAACTGTAGGTATATCAACAATCTACATTTATTTTTTTACTGTTATAGAAATAAATTGTTTTAACATATTGCTGTAAACGTTACAGGAATTAGATGAATTTAATAAAGTAAAGTATGCTCAAGAACTAACGACAGCTCGGCAAGTAAAGCTAAGAACGTCTGAAGAATGTTCTATATTAACTTACAGCGATATTCAAAGGTGCATCGATTCGGTAAACGAACAGTGTGATGAAGGTTTTGAAGGTATAATAAAAATGCTGCATAAATCGAATAATTATATTTAAATATTGCAACTATTAAATTAATATAATGATAATTACTTTCGTGTTAATAGTTATACAGATTTTGCAACAAATTAATCGAGGCGTGGCGACGAACGACCATGAGGGTATGATGAAAGCCTTAAAAATGATTACCGAGAAGTTCGATATACCTACATATCCGTACGACGCACCGTTTTATTTGAAACTATTCAAGAAACGTTTACTTGAGAAAGAATCTGACGGATCCGAACTATGGCTGGATGATGTCAAAACTGTAGCGAAGACGGTGACATCAGAGATCGAGGAAATGCAAGAAAGTATGTCACATGGTTTTGAATGTGTTTTTCTGTCGTTTTTGAACATACTAAATTAGACAATTGATCTTAACAAATACTCAAATTATTCTTATTTATTTACAATGCGTTGCAGTGGTAGTATTTTTGTGCGATATCAACACGTATGTGGAAAACGATAGTCTGATAGAAACTCTCAACTGCCTGGAAACGTTTGGTATACCTGAAAAATTTGAAGGATTCAGTGAAGAATGTCAAGAGCGATGTTTTCTGGAATTGCGGCGGTTACTGAAGTGGAAGGTAGGGCACTTTTTTTAAAATAGAGAATATATAATATATGCTTTGTTATAAACGTTATTTAAAGTTTTGTTTGTACTGTAGCGTGAAATATACAATTGCCCATATGTTTGCTATACTACCAATAAAGGAAATAAAATTTATATCGATTTGAAAGGCGAAAAATATGCATGGGAGCGTCCGATAGGTTTTACGAAGACTCATCATCTTACCATAGATGATATAAATGTATGTATGGGTTCTCTCAAAGTATCGTGCCTAATTAAAAGTACACATTGATAATAATTTATTTTTACATTTATAGGAAACAATTAAATCTGTTATAGCAGAGAAACGTGAAGAAGATTATATGATGTACGATGAAGAATTATTTGCTAAATTTCAAGCTTGTATTAGAGGATACTTGTTGCGGAAACAGATCGCTGACAGATACGCTTATTTCGACGATAATTTGAGAAAAATTATCACGATACAAGCGTGGTGGAGGGGCATTAGGCAACGAAAACAGTATCGTAAACTATTGCAACAAAGGAGACAAATTATGTTACAACATCAGAGTAAATGCAAATCCTTAAATGCAAAAATAAATAAGGATGATAAATCATGTCACAGTAAATTATCAAACGCAAGAACAAACGACAAGAATGATAGATTAAGTCGATATAAAAGACACGTAAGCTTGAACCTTTGAATATTTTAATTGAATTTTTTATCAGTAATTTCTTCCATAAAATTTCATTTTTTCTATTACATAGGAGGATAAGATAATTAAGATACAAGCTCTGTGGCGTGGCCGAGCATCGAGAAAAGCCTTTCGCTCTTTATTGCGCTCGGAAAAACCGTCGTTCCCCGTGGTCAGATATTTTTCAACGGTATTAGGTTTCAGCGCGGAGGATTACGACAAGGATCTAGAATTACAAGTATGATAACCTTCGTATTACTTGCATATATCTCTGTTTCTGCGTATCGAAGTTCTGCTCTTATGGCCGTTTGTTTTTAGAAATTGAAGCACGAGGTCGTACAATGTATAAGGCACAATCAGAATCTATCGGAGCAACTGAACAGCATGTTCGTTAAAATAGGATTACTGATCCAGAACAGAATAGCGTTACAGGTATATTTTCTTAAATTAATCGAATATTTACAAAGTCGGAATTTTGCTAAGAAATATTTCGCGTTTCTATTTAGGATGTGGTGGCGCACGGCAAAAGTTTGGATACCCTTGCAAAGGAGAAGAACGCGGGCAAGGATCAAAACGTCTTGAGTGACATTAGTACGATGGCACATAAAGGTCTCAAATCGTTAACGAGGGAAGGTCGTAAGATGCTGGAGGGCTATCAGCACCTGTTCTACGCGTTGCAGACGAATCCACAATATTTGTCCAAGCTGTTATATTTGCCTCCTAGCAACAAGTCAAACAAGTTGTTCCTGAAGAACATCATCTTGACGTTGTTTAATTTCGGATCGAACACCCGGGAAGACTATTTACTGCTGAAACTCTTCGGTTGCGCATTGAGAGAGGAGATCAAGTGCAATTGCCATCAGCCCTCCGACGTGTTGACCGGCAAGCCTTTGGTACGCGAGATGGTGGTGAATTACGCGAAACAATTCAACGGTCAAGCGTCGTTAAAGCAGATTGTAGGTTCGTTGATCGAGAAGGTCCTGGAAGAAAAGGATCTCTGCATAGAGACGAATCCGGTAGACATATACAAGCTTTGGCGGAATCAGCTGGAAATGGAATGCGGCCAGTCTTTGGACATGCCTCATACGGTATCTCAGGAACAAGCGTTGAAACACATCCCGGTGCAGGAATCGCTCACGAGAGCGATAAATCAATTGAAGAGAATATCCCTCGAGTTTCTCAATAGAATAACGCAGTCTCGTGATCTGATCCCTTACGGGATGCTCTACGTTTCGAAGGTCCTGTACAACACGTTGATGGACAAGTTTCCGCATGCTCCCGAGAAAGATATCCTTAAGGCGGTCGGCAATTTGATTTACTATCACTTCATCAACGCCGCGATCGTGGCACCGGACACCTTCGACATCGTCACACTGCCGGTCGACCGAACTTTGTCCTCCTGCCAGAGAAAAAATCTGGCCAGTATAGCCAAGGTGTTGCAATTCTCCACCTCGAAGAAAGGTTTCGGCGAGGAGGCACCGCACTTGGAATGTTTGAATCCGTTCATAATTGCCTGCCACGAGAAGTTCAAAGACTTCTTCCGATACTGTTGCCAAGTGGAAGACCTCGAGGAACACTTCGATATTCACGAATACACGGAGGCGACGCTTATACAGAATCCGGAGATCTGTATATCTCTGCAAGAAATATGCGACGTTCACGCTTTGATGTTGAATTATGAAGACCAGATAGCACCGGATCCGTCTGATCCTCTGCATGACTTGTTGGATGATTTGGGCCCGGCACCAACCGTGGCGTCGTTGCTCGGGATTTCCAAAGCGACGTACGATGCAAATTTGGCGCGATACAGTAAGCAGGAGGTGTGCCTGGTGCTGACCAACAAGTTCCAGGTGCCGCGAAATGACGACACGAATCTGAGCAATCTCTTCGTGAAGGCGAAGGAATTACTCGTGTCGGTTATCCCGTTCTTAAAGAAGCCGACTCTCGTGGAGTCCTTGGAGGCCACATCTTCTCCGATGAGCGTGAAACTGTTCGATTATTCGTCCGTGTCGCCAACGGTACGCGAGAGTTCGTCCATAAACGACTGCAAGATGCAATTGCGCGCGTATCTTAACAAGCTCGAGCTCGAGGGATGGGTCAGTCGCGCGGACGGTTATCAAACGATCGTGACGGCGATAGCAAGGGATATTTGCAACAAGAGCAAGTATCGCGTCGCGAGGGACAAGGAGTTGCAGGGGCTGCGGGCGACCAAGGTGCGATTGGACGAGAAGACGCGGTACTACGAGGAGCAGGTCGGATTCTACAACGAGTACATAAAGGGCTGCCTCCAGAATCTGCACAGGGGAAAGAGCTCGCTTCGCGCGTATCAGGCGACGCAGAAGGACATGTACACGCAGTGCAAACTGCGATCCAAGATGACGGTGAAGTATTCCGCGTGGAAGTTGCAGGAGAAGGGCGTGCTGATGGAGGTCGATCAGGCGTTGAGCCCGACGGAGATGAAGAACGTCATCTTCGAGATAAGCCCGACGGAGCACAGCGGCGTATTTTCTGTACGCTGCAAATTCATGGGCGTCGAGCTGGAGAAGCTCGACATCAGCATACAGGAGCTGCTCGAGTTGCAGTACGAGGGCAGACCCTGCATGGACATGTTCGGTAGGGCGAAGATCAATGTGAACCTGCTCCTGTACCTGCTGAATCGGAAGTTTTACGGCAAAAAGAGTTGAAGGAACCATTGTCTCAAAGTTCTTCCAACGGAATTCGGAACGGCGGAATCGATTCACGCGTGTTACATGTGCAATTCATTGCTAGCACAACGTGTTCAGAGCGCAAACTTGATATTTTATCACCGCGACGAGTATCGATGATTTATTACGAGTTTTTTTTTTTCGTATTTTCGAGGTCGTTTTCGAGAATATTGATACATTTTGATATGCAAAACTGTGCGTAACATGAAGTAGGGAGAAATTCGTGAAGATTTCATTTTTCCGTCGGGGATTAAGCGAACCAGTTGTCTCATCCTCGATGACGCAAGTGCAGTTATTTACACGTGCGTCGTATACAAAAGGTCTGTTTTTTTTTCTGACTGCAAGGTATTTTCTTTCAACTTTACTCTCTCCTCCTTTCCTCCTCCTTTCTCTCCTCCTTTCTCTTCTCTTCACTTCACTTTCTCCTCTTTTCACTTTCTCTTGTTTACTTTCTCGCGTAATTATGTATATATTTACTTCACTTTTTGGGCAAAGAAAAAGTAGCCGGCAACAGGCCAAAAAAAGAACAGAACCAAAATTTAAGTTTTTCCTCTACTTCAATGCGTCTTAAATCACAATTAAGAGTATTCTGCGATCTATTTTTAGGTACGTTTTAATTATCAAAAGTTATTCGTTAACTTGAGGTATAGCAGATCAATAATGCTTTATTATATGTCTTTTCAACAATCCGGAAGATACGATACATCACATCGACTTGTCACTAGTTTTACTGACGTAACATTCTTTTTTTAAATAATTAAGTTATTTTTAATAATTAAGTTATTCACAAGCATTATACTAACACGACGAACTGTCGCCTCCCAGTAATACGTTTAACAATCCCATTTATTACAGCAATCTATCTAGTCTACGATACAGCATGCGTTTTGTAAATAATCGTGTTCGCGAATATTTGAAGTATCCAACGAATGCAACAATTATCGCTTGACATCACAATTAATATAGATATGACGAGTCTGCGAATTTATTCGGTTCATGATCTATATATGCGGACTTCGAAGTGTGGATGTAAATTAGTACTAAGTTAACAATAGAATGGAATAAGGAAGCTTCGATTGACACATTGTAATATACAGTTTCGTCACTTTCGTACAAATCGTCAATTTTACTAAATTTTAATAAAATTTCTATCTGCAACTTTAAACGTGTTTCGTTTTCAATTTTATTGTGTGTTCTTATACAAACCTTTATTAAATTATTAACTATAAAAGAAATAAGAGGTTAACAATAAAAAAGCCATAGAATATTTGAAGATCTCGATAATTGTATCAATTGGTTTGCTGGGAGGAGAATTGTTGATAGCTTTAAATATCCGAGATCAAATCCATTACTTATTTTGTCATTTTATTTTGTCATATCCTATTTGCAATGACACTACACTAAACATTCTGGATTGAAGAAATATTTATATTAAAAATTAACCCGCACATTACATTTATATTTTGGACATGTTATAAATTAATATGTTATATATTTTCACGAGAAACTTTTTAATATAATGCAGCTTTTAATTGCCGGCTATTTTTTTATTTATTTTACGGACGCGTGTACGCCTCTATAAATATATGCCCACGTGTATTTTGAAGTGCAGAAGGTGCAAGAAATCAGCTGGAAGTGCTGGAACGAACAGATCGGCACATATCTGATGAGCTGAAAGCTTTTCCCGTGTGAATAACTTAGGCCTTAATTATTTCCGTTTATACTATATTTAATATCATAACTCGTCAGTCGGACCTTTTAGTTCAATGTCGTTTTCGCTGCATGACATAAAGTTTTACATGGATGACTCGAAATGTCGGTGAGTAACCTCGCTATTACGGAATGCCTTTACTTTTGCATCTTGATTTCGCAATCTAATGCAATCCTAATTGTGTAACGTTTCAAACAAACATCAGCGATATGACACTTTTCGACGGTCTGTTAAAACCATCGAAAATTTTGATTTTTTTTATCTGATCTATCCAGGTATTACGTTGAGCCCTCTGATGAATTTGTTTACAGTAGATACTCAGATAAATTTCTACACACAGTATCCTCTGAATGTTTATCATCTCAAGGAATAAACAAACGATTATACATTGCTCATTTTCAGGGTATAATCCTTTAAAAGCGTATAAATACGTATTATTGGCACAAAACGCACATGGGGATTTGATGTTTTATTTGTTAACAAATGGCTAGTACAGCAACCGAAAATATGGAAAGTAATTCTAACAAGAATGGAGACAACACGGAGACGGAGAGGCAGCTCAAAGAGAGAGCCGAACGAAATCGCCAGAGAGCACTCTTGTTAAGAAAATCTAAGGTTGTAGCTCATCCATATGCAAGGTGTGTATCAAGCGTATACATGAGAGATTTGTTAATGTATTTGCCTGTAATGCAATCATCTTTTAAAGCTCAATTCTTTGATCTTGGGAGTCTTGGATTTAAAATAAACCTTTTTTTTCTTTAAGAATTTGATTAGATTCTTACGTGTTCTTATTAATAATATGGTTGTAGAGAAAATGATGACTCTGTAAAAGGAAGAATGATAAAAGTACAAGGGCAGCGTGTTATCGACAGTGGTGGTGGCTTTCTGATAGAAGAAAACGATGAATTAGAACAGCAAATGGTAGCGGACACGTATATACATAATTATATGCATGACATTGTTACGTTATACAATAATAAACATTTATATTTATTTAGCTTAAAATTAGAACCGAGCCAGAGCCAGTTATTGGTAAATTTAACGAATGTGAGGAGTGCCAGGAGAAATTTGGAGATTCATATCTTTTGCAAACGTTCGATCTAACTGTCTGTGATAAATGCAGGTATGAGAGCGGCATTTGAAGTAAACGGCTTAATTTATATGGTATCTGGTTTCCTCTCCCTCATGTCTCTTGATAATGAGAAGTCGCGAATATTATACCGTTATATATATCGTTTTAGGGATAAAGAGGGAAAGCACTCCTTAATCACCAAAACTGAAGCTAAACAAGAATACCTGTTGAAAGATTGCGATCTCGATCGACGGGAACCTGTGCTAAAGTATATCGTGCGAAAGAATCCTCACAACGCGAATTGGGGCGAGATGAAGTTGTACCTGCATCTGCAGATAGAACAGAGGGCTTTGGAAGTTTGGGGTTCGGAAGAGGATCTGTTGAAGGAGAAGGAGGCGCGCGATGTAAAGCGGGCGGGAGCTAAGATCAAGAAATTCAATAAGAAGGTACCTTAACTTGTATAAGTGATTTAAATATGACGTCGTATATCGTTGCTAAAACAAGTTTTACGTTTTGCGGATGAGTGAAGATGAAACAGCTGCGAATGCAAGTGAGAAGTTCGTTGTACGATAAGACAACAAAAGCGTCGCACGTTCACGAGTTTGGAGAAGACACGTACAATGAAGAGGATGATACATATACGCACACTTGCACGACGTGCGATTATGAGGAAACGTACGAAAAAATGTGAATCCCCGAATATTATCATTCGCGATAGCATGAGTCAATTTGATATCACTTTATACGAGAGAGAGAATATGATTTTTCCTTGAATATGATCTTGTAGAGTCTCGAAAAAGAAATTTGTTTTTTCTCTCGAAAATTTGAATGCACGGAATATTTTGTTGATCAATGCAGTTTCGATTTATACATCTTTTTTTTATATTTCACAAAATAATTTAAATAAAAGATATGATAAATTATGTATTTTGTTATTAATTTCATAAGTTTTTCCCGCCATGTGAATATGTTGTTAAAAAATTATACTTATTTCATTTACGTTATAAAATAATTACCTATAATTATATACAATTACGAAATATGTAAATTATTATATTTATTTCGCTATTTTTTGTACATTGGAGTAATATAATTTTGCATATTTTTTTCTTATTTAAAAAGAACAATGTTTTAATATTCAGAAGATATGCTGCTTAAACAATATTTTTGTAGATATCACGTAGACAATTAGATTAAAATAACATTTTTTTTCTTTTGCGAAAACTTAATCTGTTTATATTTAATCTGATGTTTATTATTACAATAAATAAATGTATAATTGTACGCTTGTTGGAACCGAGACGAAAATCTAAACAGATGACATAAGACGCGATTGCGTTGAAAATATCTGCATAATCTAATTATTGTCCGTTGGTGTTTAACCCTTATTAAGACATTGGTCAGTTAAAATCGTATTATCGCTATTGTATTGCAATTTTTCGAAGCTTATCAGAGAGATCTGGCGATTATATAATTACAATTTATGCATTATAACATGAATTACAATGCAATAATTATATATTACAGTCATATGCATTGCAACATATAAATAATACAGATAAAAGTCTCATTTTTTTATTTCGCTGTAATTCGCACGTGCTCGTTTTTCGATTCCAGCGTTCGATTCGTGGAATTAAAAAACGAATTAAAAAATTCTGATTAATACAATGGACATTTCGAAACAATCAAAAAGTTCATTATTTACATTAAAGCACTATAGGAAGAGACAATTGTTCATTTCCGTTACTTCTTTTTCCATATACATATATACATAGACATAATATACACATTATAGTCCGACCTACATCTCATCGCATATTGCAGAAACATACTTGACTAACTGTTTCTTTGGAACACTAATGAGGCAGGTGCGAAACGATACGTAAATAACAGGCCGCTTCATACAGAAATTATGAAAATACATATTTGCCACGAACTAAAAATTTGTGCGCAAAGTCTACACAAAAATTTTAAAACGGTTAAACGTTTGGCACAGTTAGCCTGTTGTTGTCGCTACTACTACTGCTGTGAGTAGTATGCACCGGGTTACTAACTTCGACAGACGATCTGCAAACAGAAAGAGAAACGTGCAAATCAGTTACTTGCTAGAAAATATTTAAGGCTCCTGGACGGTCACCACGGCCATATTGAATTCTTACTATCGAGGCGAGGAAAACACCCAATTTTGTTGTGCATGCCATTTTCAAATAAAAAGACATTTCAATAAAACATCACTATAGATCGTTTCAGAACACTTCCGAAATTGACCGAAAACTACCCTTTTCCCTCGACAATAAACAAACAGCTATAAAACGAAGCCTAAACATACGGGAAAAACAGCCGTTTAACGACTATCGAAAGGAGGTGAAAACGTTCCTTCCGCATGCAAATCTTACTTTTCGGTCAATTTTACGACTTTCACGAATACGTTAAACGTTAGAGCACAAGCGCAGAGCGAATAATAAAGAAATAGCATGCACAATAAAATAGGTTGTCAACATGTCACAAAAGACTTCTCCATTGGAGAGAGTTCTTACGATGGTGGCGACGGTACGTCGCCACCGTCAACGCAGAGTTCTCGGCTGACCATATCCAGGGGGCTTAAAAAATTAACAGTAATTAATAGTTGTATTCATATGGTTTGAGTTTTATCGTCAAAGTTTTAAATTCGCATTGCGTGATTTACAAAGTTTTGTAACGCTATATAAATTCAAGATGATTTGGAAATAAACTTCTTCAGTTATTTTAATAATTAGTATCTACATGTTAAGAGAAAATTGTTCTAAAAATTTTAATAATGATTTTAATAATGATACCGCATCCAATTTTTCATTTAGTTTCTCCAAACATATAAGTATAAATTCAATGAAACGCTCAAGTCACGTACCTGTTATGCGTCAAATGACTCTTGACTAAGTCCCCGGAGGTCAACGCGGCCATCAAAGATAGCTCTCCGGCGAGTACGGTGGCGCAAACGATTTTGGCGAGTTTTTTGGCGTTCAGACCGGGTTCCGTGGGATGCGCACCCTTGATCCCCAGCATCGCCAAGCACGCACTTTGCGCCGGCAAACCAGTACCACCGCCCACTGTGCCGACTTCTAGGCTGGGCATCGTGCAGGTAATGTGCAGATCCTTGCCGTCCACACCATACGGTTCCATCACCGTTATACAGTTACTGCTGCTAACGTTCTGTGCTGGATCTTGTCCAGTTGCGATGAAAATTGCGGTCACGATATTTGCGGCGTGCGCATTGAAGCCGCCCATGCTGCCTGCCAAGGCTGAACCTATCAAGTTCTTCTTGATATTGAGCCTGACGAGTTTGCGCACTGAGGTCTTCAGCACGCGCGACACGACGTCCGCAGGTACGATTGCCTCGCTCACCACGGTTTTACCCCTACCCTCAATCCAGTTGACAGCTGCGGGCTTTTTATCGGTGCAGAAATTCCCACTGAGGGAGAGTATCTCCATGTCCGGAAAATAGGTCTGTAACGTCTGCAGAGACCTCTCCGTCCCCTTGGACATCATATTCATCCCCATAGCGTCACCGGTCGGGCCAACAAAGCGTAGATGCAGGTCCCGGCCGGCTACTTTCTGGTCGATCTTCGTCAGTCGAGCAAATCTGCTGGTTTCCTCAAAGCTGTCCTTTAGTTTCTGAAAGTTTTCCGGCTGTTTTATCCACGACATCGCTTCGTACATGCGCTCAATGTTCGGGAATTGCACTACAGGTGCTCGAGTCATCTCATCTTTAATTACGCGAGTTTTCACGCCGCACTTCAAGAGCGCGCGGCTGCCGCGATTTGTAGAGGCCACCAAGCAGCCCTCCGTCGTTGCCATCGGCACGTAGTACTTCTGGTCGTCGATCAGCAACGGCCCGACGCTACCAACCGGTACCGGGACGTACCCGATGACATTTTCGCAGCAGGCGCCAAACACCTTGCTGTAATCGTAGTGTCGGTATGGTAAGTCGGTCATTTCCTCGGTGACTTTTCCGGCGTCACCCACGACGAGACGCCTGATGTCAACACCGCGCTCAAAGTCTCCTACCGCTTTTTCCAACTGGTACGCAGCTATGTCCTTGCGTTTCACCAGTTGTATCACCTCCTCGTTCGTCAAGGCACTGGCTCCAAGCTTATATACACATACAAGAATATATATAATTATATTATACATATACTAATACATTACATATTATTATCTTATTATCTATTATTATCATTATACATTATTTTCTTACCTCTGACTTATATATCTCGAGACAGTCTTCCACGCTCCGGGGAGCTTCGGACTTTTTCGGTGAGTCATTTTCGGAATTGCTCGCACCATGGTATATCGCGTCGGTCTGTACCTCCTTGTCAACGCACTCTACATCGTTCTCATTACCCCAGCCACCACCCACGCCGGACAGAGGAAAGACCGGCTCTTGGGTCGTCGGTAATGTTACGCCAAAATGTTCTTGAAACCACATATTCATCGTGATATCCATATCGTCCAGATTAGTTGAGCCGTCGAGAAGCTTCACTTTTTCTTCCACTGTCATCTCCTTCGCCTCGCCCTCCTCTTCCTCCTCTTCTCGTCTGGCGACCACATCGCTTCTATCCTCGAAGAAGATGAACTTTATCGCCAGCGCTAACACCAGTATCAATATCACAATGTTGTCCGCGCTGGCTGATAGCCAAGTCATTTGGTGTTCCTTCAATTCGGAACTCTCGTGATCGGAACCGTTTACCGCGTCCGAGCTCGTGGATGTCGCTGCCCTTCTCGTCGTGTACTCGGCTTCTTCGCTCTTAAAGGGCCAGCGGCTGTAATATGAAACAGGCAATTAACATAAATCTAAATTATAAATAAATTAAAACAATCTAGATAATTATATAAAGCAGAGAGTAGATATTTTATTACTATAAAATAAAACTCTTCCAATGCAATATGGAAATTATAGATGTAAATGCACAATCCTAACAAGATGACAATTGAGACCGCAAATCGTAATTGTGTGAAAATATTTAAGATAAAAAAAATTATTAGAATGTTTACGTAAAAACTTCCTCAATGTATACACCGCAATATAATGATAGTTATGTTAATGAACAAATGAGAGAAAGTCGTTTTGAACGAAATACGAAGCCCACGAAGCGAACGCAACAACAGTTTTTCGCAAACTAAAACGTATTATAATTCAGAATGATAACCGGTAGCACAACGGAGAGAGAATATTCGAAGTATTCTGTACCACCACCACCACCCTATAATGTCATTTATTTTTGGACTCTCATTTTACTTTGTATGGACGACAGTCCTTTTGTACACGCGTTATTATTAACGTTCTCATGCAATATTAAAATACGCTTTGCCATTCACACGGATCTGGTACAAAAACGTAGCACTCTCGATACTTTATATATTGAAAAATATTTATGTATTGTATAACTACGATTGCATAAAGATGAAATTGTATAACGACATACGTCATGTTGAATTAATACATTTGTTATTTCAACAGTATCAATAAAAAATATTGTAATTGTTAAAATATGACTTTTCAGATTTATTTGTTTTTTGTCAAAAGCGTAAAACCGTGAAAATCCAAGGTTACATCCAAACTAATATATGAGATTTACTTATTTAATTTTTATAATGGCAGTTCGATTAAAAAAAACCGTCACAATTTTTTTCTAAAAATATATTTAGAATTCTATAAAATAGAGTCCATTCGATTTCGCCTCTTATCTTTGTAAATATCCACTCGAGAATATCCGAGACGAGAATGATAAAATTATATATATGAATGACTTTTTCTCCCATTGCGAGATTATTTTGTTCGTACTGCGATAGCCGACAACTCTTTGAAAACGTCCAAACTTCTTGCTCGATAAGATCTTGTTTCCTGTGGAAAGCTTCATTGAATATGGATTCTTCATTGAATAGAAGTCTATATCCAAATGCTAATGTTTACAGATGAACCTGACCTGACGTCAAAATTAGGCGTTACAAACTGTTTGACAAAGACGGCGTAAACATAAAAAAAGTAATGGGGGTCAGATACAATAGCTCTTCGGCCACGATTTCCTGCTCCGCCGCGTGTGTACCATATACATTATCGTACATATAGCCGCTTTATATTCTAAAGTTTGCATCAAGGAAAAGGAGAAGGAAAAGATCCCTTCTTTTTGTTATATCACCACAAGAAACAATAAAAATGTATACCTGTTGGCATGTACTACAAATAGGCCGGCGATCATGATCATTTTGACTCGCTCCACCACAGGATTCGGTTTTTGATCCTCCTCGTTTAACTGCATTATAAATTTGTCTGCGCTCAGTTGGCCCATATTATTACTCCCGCGAGAAAGCTGTAATACAATAGCGTCCTTTACACAAATACAAATTTAATGAGTATATAATATTTATCGCATACGATATTGGACAATTAAATTCTTCGTCTTTTTGGCGATTTTCTAAATTTGGAATCTCGGGGGGCCTTGAAACATTTCTAAAATCTTGCCAAATTCGACGCTTACATTATTCTCAAGTAAAAAAAGAACTTATATGGTATTTGTATAATGATGTACGTTAAATATACTTGATAGCATCGGATTTCTCTAACAATAATGGACCTAATCTTTTAAATCTGTGCTTTTCAACTTTGCTACGTTACGCTTTCTGCGTTTAAAACGGAATACTCGATTTGTAAAAGTACGGGGAAAGGAGTCGTTTCAAATGAGAACATCAAATTGAGCTATACCTCGAGTATGAGCGACAAGCAGGCCGGATAAAACGTCATAAAGACGATGTAGTTGACGATCACCCCGAGGCATGCAAAGGTGCAGAGGATCTCCAGCCTCCTGATGCCCGATAAGGATCCTATGCCGATCAGGAGGGTCTCCACGAGGGTATCCAGAGTGATGGCCGGTCCCAGCAGAGACATGCCGCGCGCGATGTTTGCTTTGACTTCTTCTGGATTCCGCGAACTTAGAGCATACTGCGCCAATGTCGCGGCCTTTGATAGGTCGATAAGAAGCAAAAAGAAAACTAAAGCGTCCCTAGAAGAGTAATAACGTTTCATTGTAATATCGCGCGGATAGAGGAGTCATTATAGTCTCCTCGTATATAAAGCGACGGTAACCGCAACTGCTTACTTCCAGTCTGCGAAATCGCTGCGGCCAAAATTCATCACGCTGGACGTGAATACCACGCTAGACGTGAATACCACGCTAGAGCACACGGTAAACAGGCCGGCGATACCTGAAACGCATACGACAAATCTGTTGAGTATGTGATAATCGAAATTAAGTGTGTTAAATTGCGATGAAACCGACATGATTTCGATGCGAAGGACGTGTAAGGAAAAGACAGGTCGCTCTCGTCGTGTTTCGTTCGTTCACGAGTGAACGGAAGGATTTTTATGTGCAGGGTACCTATCCGTGGGAATATAACTCAGTATTTTATCTCTTTAACGATCTCTCGTCGGTCATTACTGTGTCAATGTCATCGGCGGAACGCAGTTCTGCATTTACGCGGCGCGTGTTCTCGTTGCGAATTAAATTATCTGCACGCATAACGTTACGCGGAGCGTTAAATGGCGTAAAAAGAATTCCCAGTAACCGAATTCAGTAATCGAGCATAACGCACCGGACGAAACGCTGTCACTTTCTATGAGACTTTCACTGTTCGCTGTCGTGGGCTTTCACGCGCCGCTCGGGAGGATCCGGTTTTATCAATGGTCCTGACACGCATAATTATTACGCATTTTGTTCCGAATGGTTCCGTCGTCGACGCACCGGTGTGTATCGATCTGTAGTAATCATGAAAAAAAAAGAAAGATCCTACTTCCGGAGAAGCGTAAAATCGAAAGGAACACTGTTGTCCGATTCGTGCCGTCTGACTCTCTCGCCGCGTGCTTATTTCAGATTCATTTCGTATTTTCGCGAACGGTTTTAATATAAATCGCGTATTTATGATAATTCAATGTATCTATATATAGAGTCTAGTATTATATTTCAAAGTTCAAGGTCTAAAGTTGTTAAATAACACTGTTCCACAAAAGAAAAATGCGCAAAAATGACAATAATAGTTTCCTGTAGTTTTGAGTGCGATAGCGTTTGCCAAATTGTTCTACCGTGTCATAATTTTTAAAAATTTGCAGTTGAATTTGCAAAAAAGACTATTTTAGTGTATTCTGGTATATTATAACTACGATTTGTGTGACGTGTTGGATAAGTTTTGTTACAATCAAAATTAAGCATGTTGTTCAGACTTTCAGCTCTTAAAAGAAATTTGTTGTGTCGATCATGGTTAAAAAGATATTGATGATTAAACATAGATTAACTATTGCTTCAAAGTTGCGACTACATAACCATTACTTACATAAACCATTAACTTATAAAATATTTTTGACAATAATAATAAGTGAATTGGGATCGATATGGTATTCAATCAAATATGTAAACGCCAAAATATTTTTTAATTATGTTAAGGGTTTTTCAGGATGTCTAAATTAAAAAATTGTTTCAGACTCATTTTAGATCCATTTTTTTCACTAAAAAATAGTCCTTTTTTGCAAATTCTAAAAATTGTGGATAGAGCAATTTGATAAATGCTCTATCGTATTCAGCGTTCAAAGGACTATGGAAAACGATTATTCTCGTTCTTGTGCTCAAAAAAAAGAAATTTTTGTTGAACAGTGTAATCTACGAACAGCTTGTACGAATTAAAATTTTCAATTTAATTCTCATACATATGTTTGTCAAGCAACGTAATAATAAACTGTATGACTGTAACGAATGTATGAACAACAACTTTTTGCGATAAAACTTTAATGTTACTGGATAGTTAGAATTAATGGGAAATTTATTGTGCAAATACGTAATCGTCTAAAAACTTATGCAAAACTCAATACATTTTACATGCAGTTTCAATATAAATCATTATTCTATAATGAATTATGTAGGTAATACATAAACAATGAAAGTTGTTTTAAGCGTTATTAATTTTCTTACCTAAAATGTATTTGGATCCCATTTTTTGCAAATTGCGGAACTGATGATAAGTGAATAGCACCGCCAGGCAACGTATTATCGTCATCACTATAATGTCAGCCGCTTTTAGATCCTATCGAACAATATGCATACATTAGGAATTTTTTCTATCAGAGTAGACAAAAAAGTATTAATTAAAAGAAACAATAGCGCACATAAAAATTTTGTTTGATCCAACAGTCAAAATTATTTCATAAGATATAGAAATAATATACAAGGGTCGGTAGTAATTTTTCTCGTCATTATGTCATAAAAATTTCTAACAACACAAATGGATTTCAATGCAACTCACTTCTTCTACAATAAGAAATTAAATATTCAATATAATCACTGCCCTTTGACTGCTATACATATTTGACATACGCGTCAGTTTGAACTGCTCGTGTGACACACTTATGCAACTGATCACAACGCCTTTTAACATAATGCACTTAGAGACTACAAGTAACAACTCAGTGAAATGCAAAAACTTTCTATGGCGCTAGATTCGAAAGAAAAAAAATTAGGTGGCATTACTTTCGTACCGACCCTCGTAAATAAGTATCTTTTAATAATTCGATCTAATACAACATATTCATATACCTATACAAAACATCGTAAAAATCAGGACTTTACGTGACAGAAGTTGACGTCCTTAAGAAAATGATCGAAGCGTGGAATTTCACACGACGATCTCTGCTCACCATAGTATTGCATTTGTTGTGACGGCAGTACGTGGCACCGAGCAAGTCCTCCCCGCGTGCCCCTTCCTGTCCACTTCTAGTCTCCCTGTTATACATACACGCCGTCAAAGTAAAGATCGTCACGATCACCTCCAAGGGATGACCGGCGCAGAACCGGCCCAGTTTTTCGAATACGTGAGCCAGCATCTTTGATGGCTCTCGTGAAAAAAAAGTTCTTCCGAAATCTGCAACATATTGATCGCGTGTTTCAAATCTTAAGGACTTATCGAGGGAAAAGGAGAAAAGACGGGCGATTTTAAAGATTCATCGCGCGCTTCTTTGGTCAATCCTGATGAGTAGCGATCACGAAACTTTTATCATTCTATTGGTGTTGAATAGAAGGAGATATATAGTCATATGAAATTTTTCACTTTTCACGTTTCCGAAAGTTTCTAGGGGAAAAGTTACGCGATCGTTGCCCTGGAGTCAATTTTTTCCTTAGCGAAAATATTAAAGGGAATCGTCTTTTATCGCACAATTTCTCGCACTCAATATATCAGCTTGCGACGGTCTTTTTTTACACCAGAACTCATTCAAACACATTTATTTCTTAAATTCTCTTGGTTTACTTTCCATTTATTTCGATGAGAGATCGTGAGAATTGACTGGTTTCTTTCGAGAGTGAAATAATATATGCGTGATCGCGCGCGTCTATGCCGACATGTAATTTGCATGCGGCGCAGACGACGACGCCCAGGTTTGGGGAAAGTGACCGTTGCATCACTTTTTCGAGTGTCAACAAATGTATAATAGCTTTTAGCCAATTAACTTATATAATTGTTATGTGATTGCCGAATTCTTCAGCAATTCTATACCTGTTATCCGATCTTATACAAGTTATTCTATACCTGTTATCCGAAGTTATTTTTTATGTCGTATCACGTCGATTTTATCGCGCGTTCTACATAAAACGAAATATAATTTTCTATCTCTCTATGTGTGTGCTTGTGTGAAATAAAGTTATAAAATACTTCTCAGAAATATTTTATAACTTTATTTCCATATTATTTCGTATTTCTTTCATACAAGCATACACGTAGAGAATTAGAAAAACGTTATTATATCATTATGTCGTTCTATGGAACGCGCGTACAATCGACGTGCAACGATATGAAAAATAACTGCGAATTGTATAAGATCGGATACTAAATAGATTTGTTGAAAAATTCGGCAATTATATAAGTTAATTACATTAAAATACATTAAAATAATGTTGGGAAATCATTAAAATCGAAAGTGCTGAACAATGTGGTTACGATACTTTTTATTGATGTCATTAAATGGGGTACTCGGAATAGCTCAGTAATAAGTACGGTAATAATGTTTTTTCACTTAATTTTATAAAGAGATTATGTGTATGTAAAATTATGTATATACATGTATAAACTAGTAGATTTTCAAGCTATACAAATAAGATGTGCGGTATAAATTTACATATCGTATCTATTCTCATTGTCTCTTTGTCTTTTACTCCCACTGCTTATTGTCTACCGTTTGCACAAGCTCTATGTCGATTTACATGTATTTTGTTTATTTTCTTTGTCACTCTCATCTTCATAGCATCTGCATATCGACTGCCCGAAAGAAATTTACGGGATTACGCAAAAATAGAAAAAATGAAATCTGAATCTCATGAATATATTACGACATCGTTAAGATAATTCGAGTTTGCGAAAAATCCGTCCTAATGCGTTCTACTAGACTGGCCAGTTAAACGAAATCTTTGCAAGAGTTGGATGACAGCACGGAGGGATCGACCGATAACACTGTTACAGCGAGTTACGAAATCGTATTCTTGAACATCTTAAGCAGCCCGGTTCGCTTTCTAGTTGATCGTTGCCTCCCGAGGACAAAAAAAATCGTTGAGAAAAAAGTCAAGCGGACTTGGTTCCACATAAATGTGTCATTCCCACATTCGAAACATCGAATCAGTAAGTCCTCGAGGGGTGAATCGGATGGAAGGAACGCATGCTCCGCAGGGTGACCCTTTAATCGCGGGCAAAGTACAAGTTCTAGGGCGTCCTGTGTAACGCATCTGTCCGGATAGCCGAGATCTTTTTATGCATACAATAATGATACAGGTTGTCGACTACGGAGAAAGAGCACTAATTCACCGGCGTGACTCGAAATGTCTGTCAAGGTCGGTGACTTTCCAAGTGTCGAGAAGTACTCGCGCGAGTATTTCTACACACCTGACTGATCATTATCCTCTTCTCAGTTTTAACAACTATCGCGGAATTTACTTTTCTCGCTGGCTACGATCTGTGCTCTTTATACGAAAGAGTATATATTGTCGCCTGAAAAATTGTCACGTTTACATGAATTAATTAAAATCAATTAACACAGGTTATATTATTGACCAAACTGACATTTATTTTTATTCCGTTAACTCAAAGTGAGTTAACGGAATAAAAATAAATGTCAGTTTGGTCAATAATATAACCTGTGTTAATTTTTCACTGACAAAATAAAGAATTTTGAATAAAATCAATTAAATTAATTCTTCGATACAAAACAAATAAATTAATTACATTTGCATAACAATATGCAACTTTTTCACCACGACTCTTTTTCTTAAAAATAAAATTTATTAGGCCTTTCAAAAGTGACAAATTTCTTTAACAGCAATTTGTTATCGTTTATCCTATATATAGTTTTAATATGTATATGTATATCGAACGTAATATATATGGAGAGAGATAAAAGCCATAGATAGTGATGTAAGTCAAATTTTTTTAAGTATTGACTCGTGTGCATAGATGCAATTTATATATTGTATATATTGCAACTATGCACACGAGTCAATATCTTAAAAATTTGACTTAAATTACTATGACTTTTATCCCTCCATATATATATATATTTTACTCTCAATAAACTTATTGCGCACAATTATAAATAGAATGGTAGAAGATAATAGTGAAAATTATAGTGATACTGTAAGTAAAATCAGATCTATAAAAAGCTCATGCGATAGAACATCAAGATGAAAATATCGCAAAATATTTATAATTTTTCAAACTCTTTAATATTGTCACGTATTCTCTGTAGAAAACTTATATTTTTCATTTTAGACATATTTATATATGTCAGCAATGTAATTATTCGCCTACGAAATGGCAATGTTGCCGATAGATCGGAATGAGAAACGCTTAAAAATAAATTGGTTGACCGTGCTGGAAAGGATTAGTTACACATGTTAATTGATACACACCTCTTAAACAGGTAATGCAGGTTTGATTGGCAGTCGCTGCATGAAACATGCATCGCTAATTATGCAGGGAACCATGTATATTGATTACCTTCGAAATTTCTTTCGCTTTAGAGCCGGTTGTTCCAACCTGTTGGTAAACTAACTAATAGTTAAATCATATGTCTACCTTTATCTAATTTAAAGGAAAAACAAAGCACATATATGCTTTAACTATTAGTTAGTTCACCAACACATTGGAACAACCGGCCCTTAAACTTGAAACGAGATAAATATAATATGAGAGCCGCGAAATTATCAGTTGTATAATATTCTTTTAAAAATCGACTTGTTGCATAAACTTCGCAACCGTGTGGAATATATTTAAAAAGAAAATAAAACATCTCAATGAGCAATAACTTTATAAGTGTTTCTCGTAAAAGATTTTAAATATTTCTTTATATTTTGTATATAAAAAAAAAACATAAAATAATTTCCATCACATTTTATCATAATTATCACAATATATAAGTTGTAATTCTGCAAATAAAAATATAGCTATACATATCTGCATTGTCATTTATATTACAAAATATAATACTCATTGAATTAAATTATGTTAAAATGCGACAAAAATTATATCGGATAAAAATAAAACATAAGTAATAAACGATCGCATCGCAAGTAAAAAGCGAGTTAGTTGACACAAATTCCTCTTTCAGTTTCAATTGCTCGAGGACTATCGGCTTCTCGAGAACACAAAAAGGGACATTCCTTTTACTCAATCCTCGATATCTGTAATCGAGAGAGAAAGTGCGTGCGTATATTCCTCGGACGTTCTGCATATTCTACTTTTTTCTTCTCTCTCTCTCTCTCTCTCTCTCTCTCTCTCTCTCTCTCTCTCTTTCGTACTTCCCTTTTCGTCAGTCATAGTGTATTTAGAGGCGAATTTTCCCGTACTTTACTATATACGCTGAGGAATCGCTACTTTCTTTACTTCTTCACGTTCCAGGAACGTTCACTACTCTCCTGGCGCATTAATGCAACGTTGCTCACTTTTTCCGCGATACGTTTCTCTCCCGCGACCGGGTGACCCTGAAGTAAATGAAATTTACTTTCTTCGACGAAGCGCAACGAATAGTGCGTGCTCCGGCGCGTCTCTCTATCATCCCTCTCCCTTTCTTTTTTTTTCCTCGTGTCGGAGCGACTAATGAGTAACCGGGGCATACTCTGACACTAATAAGATTGACCTGCGAAAACTGATGAATGTCCCAAGAAGCCCAGAAGGTCCCGTGGCAAATGTCTATTTAAGATAATCGGAAGTCCGTCTCTGACGAATAAAGGTCCTCGCACAATGCCAGGCAACAGGCAATAGGAACAGGGAATAACACAGGCAATAGATCTTCAACCTATCGAAAGCCATATTTCTCTCAATCCATTCTGTTCCTATTCCCTGTTTCTATTGCCTGTACTATTGTGTTCTGACCTTAAACCCTCAACGAGCTCCTCTAATTGTAAGGTTCTGGCGCGGAGCCCGAGTCCGAACTTGTGCTCCGAGCGATACGTATCTTTATTACAGATATTTACTTTGCATGTACATGGTTCCTAATTGGTTCATAATTAATTAGACCCTGCAGTTTCACAAATGTCGGTTAGCTTTAGATTAACTCACTCTTCGTCTCTTTCTAAGGGGGACGTTTAGAAAGAGACAAAGAGTAAGTTAATCTAGGGCTAAAAGTTAATCGATGTTCGTGGGACTGACCTTTAGACAGCTAACTAACAAGCGGTGCTTTATCTCTTTTTTCGACAGTCATACGTAAAAGATCAGTTACGCAATTTGTCTTTCGTTAGCGATAGTTGGTCCTCAGCGAGAAAGCAACACTTTTTTTTAACTATATATACGGACGACGTTCGATCGAAAAAGAATAAAATTAGAAGTTTGCAAATTCAACGACTCTCGCTTATGAATATGTATATTGTATATGTATATTCTATTTTCGCGTCGATGCTCGATTACAATCTGCGGAATCTAAAATATGATTGCAAAATTGATAATAAACGTAGAATATGCCAAGCGAATGCGGTTTGTATTGTTCGAGTAAAATTTTATCTTAACATATTTAATTTTTAATAAAAAAAGACATTAAACATTAAATATAAAAATATCTGTGTGAACAATCAGACACTGAATTTTCATTGAGGGCGGATTGATTTACAATAAAAAAAAAACAGTAATAGAAAATGAATTAAGTTCTGACGTTAATAATAAATAAAGGCATATAGACTTGGTTGAATTTTCTCTGTTAACAAATATGTCTTTCAAGCTGTCATATAGTATCTTATTCCCAGAAATAAATCATTAATTTACCGATATAAAAGTTAATTTATATATTCAGACGTGAGAACGACCAGGTTTTCACATCCAGCGATGAATGAAGGTAACTTGAATTCGTAGTTCAAATTCAAATTATATTCGATTTGACAATGAGTCATTTTTAACAATTTCTATAGGTCACCACTGCTCCTTGTCAGTATATCATTAATTTAACTAAAACAATAGAGTTAAAATAATCCTGTTTTGTGTTAAAATAATAAATTTCGACACACATGGTAGTTAAAAATAACAAAATGTTATTTAACTACTCAAGGTTTAAATTTCATCCTTTAATATTTAATAGTATAAATATACTTATATTTAATACGCATAGATTGTAGCCATTATGAATTAAAATTAAATTCTAATTTGCTTGACTCATATGTCATAAGTATTTATAAGAATTTCATTTATATAAGAACAAAGGAACTGAACACTTTAACATTTAATATTTAATATTTAATAAAATATATTTTCATCAATACCCCTTATCTGGAGACAAACAATACTTACCTCTGTAAATATACAATATTTAATAAAAGTATAAGTATTGTTTGTCTCCAGATAAGGATTCGTTCATTTCGTCTCGGGAATTCAATTTTTAATAGTTTAATCAAAATAATTGATTGTATAAACGTTAAAGATAGATCAAAGGTATATTCAGCGAAATAGAAATTAACGCTGTATAAGCTGAGTAGCACACAGTATCCGTACTGTTCGGAGTACCAAAGTATAGATATATTTGGATTGCAGATATCCGATCGGAAGACATCAAGTAGAAAAATTAACAGTCGAAAAATAATACGGAAGCCGCACGAATACATACCTTATTTGAAAATAAAATAACAATCCGTGGATTTTCAATCCGATATCCGGCGCTGTTGCGCACGGTTCGACGCCTGGCGACGGCCAAAATATTATTTTCTCGAAGCGTGTCTTATCGATCGCCCGATTTTCCGAAATCTTTGCCTATGATCCCACGAAGTCGACGAGATAAACGCGTGTGCGAGCACGTCGACTTCTCGACGATGAAAATATTTCAACGTCACGTTCGCAAGGATCCGTAACTGTTCCCACGAATTCGTCGAACGACTCAACTATGTAGGAAGAAGCGGAAGAACCGCAAACGGAGCACCCGGCCACCCGGCGATAGGCACGTAGAGAGACCAAGTGTCGATTTTGATCTGCGGCCTGACGCTGTAGACGCGAGAGATATAAAGCCTCCCTCCAAATTATAAGGCGCCCACCGACTAACTGACTTGACGTCAGGTCGGTCACCGTCGGCCGTGAACGACGCTCACAATTGCCGCCGCGTTGCATTCTCGGCCGTCTCCGCGCGCGCTCGATTGCACTCGGGGGATGGCGCGCAGGCGCAGACGCGTCCAGTCGCGTGCACGCACCGACCCGAATGGCGCAATTTTCATGCGATTTGTGAAATTTCTCGATCTGCTGGAAAAAATGTTTTCAGATGAATCGACGTATCCATGGTTTCTTCATTCCGACACGTCCGGACACGCGTTTGAAAATTCGTCGCTTCGATAACAATATCTAAATGAACAACGTCGATATGCGATACATCGAAAGTCGCGCGCCGAGACTTTAAATATTCAAATTCGTTACGCGAACGATATAAATGTAAAACAAGTGAAAGATAAGAAGACATTAAAGGTGCCAATTCATGAGATGCTGAATATTTAGCGTCGTCGCTGAATCGTCGTTAATCGTCCCAGTACAATCAAACATAGACTTCGAAATACGTAAAATATTAATTACTTTCAAGTAATAATATTTTATGGATACATATATAAGGGCTGGTTGTTCCAGACTGTTAGTAAACTACCTAATAGTTAAATCATATGTATGTCTTTGTTTATCCTTTACATTGGACAAAGATATAATAGACATGTGATTTAACTATCAGGTAGCTTACCAATAGGTTGGAACAACCGGCCCTAAATAAAAGATATTATTTCTGAAGTTTTTTGCTTGCTGAAAATGAGCGTCGAGCGTCAACGTGAAGAGGCACCTTTATGACCTCACCAATCGATAGCATAATCGAGGCATAGCAATAAAATATTTTTTATTAAATATTAAATATTGAAGTCTTCACACAGTTTCTTTTTTTTTCTAAGTAAAATTCTTATCATACTTATGACGTATGAGTCGCGCAATATAAAAATTTAATTTTAATTTATAATGGCTATGTATCCATACGCATCATACATACAAGATTTATATTATTCATTTTACGAGTGCGTTTTTAGATAAATTCGGCGATCGTCTCAGAATAAAAAAATAGAGATTTTTTATATACATATAGATATGTAAATCTGTGGAAAACATTGTAAATTTTTTTCCAACGTCATTATTCACGTAGCTATTGTACATACAATCTATGTGACGTTTTCCGTAGATTTATATAAATAATTTATGACCATTGGTTTAAACATTCGAAATACTTACTATACATGCTGTACCAACAAAAATTACTATAGTTGCAAATAGCTGTTGTTACGAATTTAGTGGGGCCTTCTACTATAATACAATGGAGATAAAATAATAATAGTAAAAATACGTAATAACATAAGAAATGGAGGATCCTCTATCGGACGATTTATTATTGACGTACCTATAAGATGCTAGAAAATATATAATATAATAATGCCGATGAATTTAGATAATCAAAATATGTCAACAAATTGCGCGCTATTTTGGTTAAAGAGGTTGGTTGCCGTCACGTTGCAGCGGAGCAGGAAAAAGCCTATATAGGTGTGTTTTCGTCACGTAAAATAAACGAGTTTTAGCAAATGAATATGAGAATCAGTACGAAAGTAATGCCTCCTAATGTTTTTTTTTTTAAATCTGGCGTTATAGAAAATTTTGCGCTTCAATGAGCGCTGGTGTTGAGTGGTATTGTGGTCCTTTACGTGAGTTTGTCACACGAGCAGTTCGAACTGGAGTACCTATGTTTCAAATGTGCGTAACAGACAAGAAGGACGGTTGAATTTCTCATCGTGGAAGAAGTGAGTTCCAATGGCTGCGTTCAGCGGAAAAAGCGGCTCAATAATTTTTTTATTATAATTGGTTTCTACCCTTGGATCCAGGGAAGAACTAAAGGCAAGGTCCAATATTTAAAAAAAATTACTGATCGCTTGCCGAGTCGCTTTTTCTGTTGAACGCAGCATTGAAATTCATTCGCATCTCAGAAATGTTTATGTTAATATCATTTTTGAAATACAAATATTGGATCCAGGAAAGAACTAAAGGCAAGGTCCAATATTTAAAAAAAATTACTGATCGCTTGCCGAGTTGCTTTTTCTGTTGAACGCAGCATTGAAATTTATTCGCATCTCAGAATTGTTTATGTTAATATCATTTTTGAAATACAAATAGATTTCAATAGGACTCACTTCTTCCACGGTAAGAAATTCAACCACCACCCTTTGTCCGTTACGCACATTTAAAACACACGTCACTTCAAACTGCTCGTGTGACACATTCATGTAAATGATCACAATACCACTCAATATAACTCAACTAGAGACTTCAAATAACAACTCATTGAAACGCAAAATTTTATATGGCGTGAGATCGGTGAGATTCGAAAGAAAAAAATTAGCGACCATTATTTTCGTACCGACCCACGTATGTGGAATGCATTTAATTAGCTGATTTTTAAGGTTTTAAATCGTTGTTTGTGTAATTAAAACTCAAATATGTTATTATTCACGTTGAAATGTGGCAATTTTGTTGTATTTTTATAATTTCTTTGTAACTGTGTAGACAAATCATTTCAGTCTTCGTAAAAGTTTCAGTCCTTCCTCAAATATGTAAAGAATTATTTACTTATTTTCATTAAATTTTTGTCATTTTTAATATGCTTTCAAGAGTTACATTACAGGTGTCGTAACATTTTGGCTATGTCGCCCGTGTACCTATAAGAGAGAGAGATAAGAGTATAACTTTAATAATTAATTACTCGACAACCATACGGACAATTGTCTTTAACTTTGGGATGGACGAGATTCCTATAGATGAATATCCTCCATAAATTTAAACTAGTTCTTATCATATTGATTTGAGCAACCAACCTCCTTAAATACCAGGAACTATAATGCAATAACGTTAACGAATTTAGATCATTGAAACGTTATCAAGAAAATATACATAAATTAAAAAAAAAAGAAAATATATGAAAATAACGATGTGTTTAACCGAAAAAAATTATTTAAAGAACACCTTCAATCCCATGTGAAATCCACTATTGAAAATCTCTTATGTAGACCGCAAAAATCATGCAGACTTGTGTAATCTGATAAATGTCAAAAGTTAGTAAATGCACGAATAATTTTATTCTCGTTGTCAAGAAAATTCAATAACACAATACTGATTTGAAAAAGAAACGACACAATATGCTATATATTAAGCTACATATTTATCTATATATATTTCGTTACTGCGCATTCTCTATAATTTCTTATCTATAACGGCGCTCGTAAGTAAAATTAAATATTAAATATTAAAGTCGTCAATGTCTTTTTCTCTGTAAATGGAATTCTTGTGAATATTTATGACGTATAAATCGTGTAAAAGAATTTAAATTTAATTTTAATTTATAATAATCGCTATATAATTCAAACGCAAGTTACAACTAAAAGCATACAGAATTCAGTGAGCAGTAAAAAAGTATTTGGCATCAGTTCAACTGTAGGAATTAAAGTGGAGATCCGTGATCAGTATCCACAAAATAGTGCACGATTGCGACTCGAAATACACAAACTTTATTCGATGGTAATATCCAGCTTTAATCGTAAAAGTTTACTACGAATGACTAACCAACAATTATTTCCGACGAAACGTTCTGCAAAGAATAGAAATATATATATATATATATATACGTACGCACGATCTGTTTATTGTAAGCCATTATCCGATCGTTACGGCTGGCAATTTCGCAATTCGCAGGCGCATTTTAGAAAAGTAGTAATGCATGCGTGCAAAACTTTTCAGCTCGTACGACGATTTAAAAGAAGACGATGTCGTGCGACAAGTCAAACTTGATCCCGATTAAAAAAAAGCGAATTATTATTCAAATAATTAAAATAAGAATAATTATTCAAATCAACTGTTCAAAAAGAGATTGACTGGAATGCGTTAAACAAAGATTCCAATTAAGAAAAAAAAGTATTATTAAAAACGATCGTTTAATGCCCAATTTATTTTGTTTAATCAATTGTAAGTAGTAACCGAAAATCTGGACACGGATCGTTATTTAAATCGTTCGGAAATTACGTGCTGTACTTCGTAGTATAGTAGGACACATGCTGCTCAGACGGTACAACACTTTCCTGAAGCTATTTTAACATCCCTTATAGGATTAGATTAGAAGTGAGTTTCATATGCTGTACATCGTGCGTATGTGCACGTCGACAGTGGAAATGCTTTCGTGCGCGCGATTCCGGCCGACGAAGCATTCATCTCGCTGCTTTTCAAACTGTATCTTCGCCGACCATCGACTTCGCAAACCTCTCGCAAACCTCTGCAAAACTCACTCGCGCTTCGAGAGATTCAACTTTGTTTGGTAGATAAATGAATATGGGCAATTCCTGGATATGTATCATCACATTATCGCGTGCGTCATCCCGATTCGCGTTAATCGATTATTTATGACAGAGAAACACAATTGGGGGAGAGCTTCTTACGTACATATATATTTACAACAATAAATTTCTTTTCTACTACGTAGATTTGTAATTCTTGGTATACACAGTATTTCTCGTACTTCAAACGATGGTACAAAGTCGATTGTCTGATGTGTTACATTTATATACAAAATAATTCAGAAAGACGATCCATCTCGATTCGACAGAAGAACTACGATATAAATCAATGGTTAATTATACCTAACGCTATTAATTGACAAAATGATAAAATGATACATGTTAAAATTCAAATTTATATCGCAATGCTTTCAAAATAAATAATATATAACCAGGAAGTAATATTTTACTTCAAGAATTTTGATTGCGCAAGTAGAGATAAACTTTACATTTCTTTTCAAAATTCAGGATAGGGTAAAGAAAGGTTATTTGAGTCAGTTAAAAAAAAAACACCTAAAAAAATTTTCAAGACATCTAAAAATCCAAACCAAGTGGCTCCAAGAGCTTGGAGAGGAGGGGCGGGGGAGGGGGACTGAGACAAGTAAAAACATCGAATCGGCCTTAACAATAAATTAATGTAGAATATAACTATATAGAACATCATAATTCAATCAGTCCCTCCCTACCCTATTTAGGATAGTTTTCCTAGGACAATTATTGTTGTTCTTTTCTTTACAAATCAACGACTCTTCGGAGCTGACAAAAGTCAGACGACAACCATGCACGGCGGGCACATGTGTACGTGGGCCAACGCACGTATTACCAAAACTTATGGGAAAAAAACAAAGGTCGTTCGTGGCTCGTGCCTCGTGTCACGTTTCACGGTGCGTAAAACCCCTTGCACAATGCCAGGCAACAGGCAATAAGAACGGGGAATAGAAATCAGAAATTATGTATAAATGCAGAATAAACAGTGACACAGGCACGAGACACAGAGTTTCCGTCACGTTGGAACGTCTGTGCCTCGTGCCTGTTGCCAACCAATCATAGCATTCGAATTTTTTAGGTTGTAATTAACAATTTTTTTGTTATTTCCTGTTTCTATTGCCTGTTGCCTGGCATTGTGCAAAAGGCTTTACGCATCGTGAAACGTGACGCGAGGCACGAACGACCGTTGTTTTTTTTTCCCATAAGTTTTGGTAATACGTGCGTTGGCCCACGTACACACGTGCCCGCCGTGCATGGGGAAAGGGGCTTAAAGTGCGTAGTAAGATGGAAAGCGGGAGAGAAACCCGCCGGTCGCGTCGAGCAAACAGCGCGGTTTCGGGTAATCGACGGTCGCTGCGCGAACAGCGCGAAGGCTTCAACAAAGCGAAGTGGAAAATCGCGAGCGAATCCGGCGGGCGATCGCACCTTCTCTTGTCTTCGGCATCGCGCCCCGATATGCCGTCCAGTTTTATTCAAGATATAAAACGGCCTGCTGTTCTCGGCGACTTTAGTTCTCGGCGTTACACGCGAGAAAGGCCCAACGCGAGGCTTTGCGACGCCTCGTAGAAATCGGCTACCTCGCTTTCTAACGGGTCGTTTATCCGCGATACCGTCGGATCGTTTCATGCGCCGCGAACGGATCCCGCGCGTTCTCCGCTTCTTTCCCGCCGCAAAATCAAATTAATGATTCATTACAACAAAGTTGATCTCGCGTTCTCAGAGCTGAGAGTTCCTCGCGTAAACGGGGAAAGGGTTATCTATACCCGACCGGGGGGATTTCCACGTAGAAGTTGCGAGCGGCGAGGAATCTAGAGACGTCGACGAAAGAATTGCGCATTTGCCGGTTTGATTTGGCGCTAAAATTAAACCGCGACCGGGGGAATGATGAAAATAATAAGGAAAATACGTGCATGCTCCGTTTCGTGTCTCGTTTCTCGATCGCGAAGAGCTCCTCTCTCTCTCTCTCTCTCTCTCTCTCTCTCTCTC
>NW_020226042.1:0-2912 GCF_003070985.1 Temnothorax curvispinosus
TTCTTTATCCCACAGTCTGTATCCTACCCCACGAAGATACAGCTCTTCTCTCCCAGTTTTTTCAATGGTTTAGTACCTTGGCATAGGCTTCACATCCAAACAGCTGTAGATGCTTCAGATTCGGCCTTTTGCCTTCCCACTTTTCATAGGGCGTGTTTTTTAGAGCGTCAGTAGGGGATCGGTTAAGCAGATACACTGCTGTATACAGTGCTTCTTCCCACATCTCCTTTTTCAGGCCGAATTCAAAGAGCAGGTTCGATTCAGCCTTTCCGCTTTGCCATTTAACTGCGGTGTATAAAAGGTACGGTTGTATTCAGTTCTATATCCTTGCTTTTACACCAGGCAGTCACTTTGTTATTGATGTATTCCTTTCCGTTGTCACATCTTAATTTAGAGACGCGCAAGTTCCAGCGTGCCTGCACTCTTTCGACATAGGCTTTTATTTTGTCAGGTACTTCGTCTTTGGTTTTAAACGGGAACGCCATGGTGTGTGTATAGTCGTCCAGGAATGTAATTACGTATTTATTGCCATCCAACGTCGGTAGATCAATTGGGCCGCATAAATCCGTGTGGACAACTTGTAGTGGTTTGTCTGCCTTGATTCTTGAGTTCTCAAATTTTTTTCTTGTCTGTTTCGCCTTTTGACATGTCTCGCAAACTTTCTCTAAGTTTTCAAGGTCTGATTCCGTCAGGTCAATTTCTTCACTTATACGCTGAAGTGTTTTCAGTCCTTCATTGCTGATATGTCCGAGTTTTCGATGCTATTTGATTGCATTACAGCTCGGACTTTCTGCCAGATAGGATTGGTTTTTACTCATCGGTTTTAGCTTGACTTGGAATAGACCACTCTGCATCTTCTGTCCCTTTAAGATCGTCTCATTTTCGCAGCTAATTATTACTTCATTTCCTTCAAACATCACTTTTCCTCCGCTTTTCGTGATGGCAGGCACTGACAAGAGATTTGTGCTCAGTTCTGGCACGTACATTACGTTTTTTAGTCTGCAGTTCTCAAATTCGACAGGTCCAGATCCTTTTGCCATTATTACTTCGTTTGCTTTCGCTACTCCTATTGTAGAGTTCGTCCTCTTAAGATTCTTGATATAATCTTCTCGGTTGGTCATGTTTGTGGTATAACCTGAATCTACTATCCAGCTATCTCCTTTTTGTGTCTCAGCTGCCACTTTTCCTGTTTTCTCTTCCTCACTTTTCTTCTTTTTCCGAAATAGCTGTCCTTCTCTTCATGGTTATTTTTCTTGCAGATGCTGCATTTTTCAGTCTTAGGTTTTTCATTGTATGATCTCGCTAGATGTCCCTTTTTGTTGCATCTAAAACAGCGGACTTCCTTTTTATTAAATTGCGACTTTGTTCTGCAATTCTTTGCTATATGGCCTTGTTTATTGCACTTGTTACATTTTCTGTTTTTAAAGGCGACCGCCTTTTCGTCCGACTGTCTGTCCTTGTTTCGCATTTCCTCGGCAATTAGGCGAGCAGTTAAGTTCTCCAATGTTTTCTCTCCTTTTGGCGTTGAATCCCAAGCATTCGCAAAGTGCTTATATTCTTTCGGTAATGTCGCCAGGATTTTTTAGATGATCATTTGATTCTCGATTTTCGTGTCTATTGTACACAGTCTCATGGCTATATTCTTCAATTTATTTATGTAGGACGCAATGTCCGTATTTTTATCGCACGCGAGGCTGTAGAAGGTCTGCAGCAAGCTGCACTTTTGTTGCTCGTTGTCCCTCTCATAGATTGTGCAGATCTTGGTCCACACTTCGTGCAGTTTTACAGTTCATTATGTGCATCAGTGGTTTTCTATCTAATGTAGTGGCTATTATTTTTTGTGCCTGTGCATCTCTTTTCTTCCATGCATTATTCCTTTCAGCTTCTTTAGTCTCTGCGTCTACTAGCTCGAAGGGCCGTAACAGAATGCCGACTTGGAATTTCCACAGCTGGAAGTTCTCTGCATCGACCAATTTTTCCACATTTGCCGCGTCCTCCGCCATAGCTTTAACCATTGTACCTAATTTCGCTTTACTTTAATTTTATTATTATTATTAAATTTGTTACACTAAAGAATAAATAATTGTTCACAAAGTAGAGAAAAAACATAAGATGATTATTTCACCGCAGGATACAGTAGTCCGTGAAACGAAGAGAGTTATTAGCGATTTATTTTGTTGACAACCTGGATCACGCGTTGATCATCAGGCACTTCTTGTAGCACCGCCTCTATTCACGTGTTTGTTACACTTGAGGTCAATATATTTCACTTTATTACACTTCATTTTACTACATTTTATACTTTATATTATATTTTTACTTTATATTATATTTTTTTATAATTTGTTTTTTTTCTTTACTCTCTTTGTTTCACTTACGCGCCGCTCAGTCAATTCGCGAATGTTTTATCCCTCCTTTTATATTTAATGTATTTTATCTTTGCAGCTCGCAGACGTTCAGCTGCACTATCGTTTTTTTAATCCGACCGAAATTCTCTTTTCGAAAGCTGTATTTAAATCGCAGTGTCTTTCTTTAGCTTACTTTTACTAATCTACGATTATATTTCGCTTCATGCGCCCTTGTAATCTTCAGCGACTCTTTTACTCAAATCACGCATTGATCACGTGTTCGCCCGTTTTCCCGTATATCTTACATACAAACATGCACCTGTAATGCTCGCGAGACTACCTCCCTTCAGCTTTATTTCTCGTTTTAATTTACGCAGTAATTTCATTTTAATCGCGAATATTGAGCTACTGGGCCCATAACCTGTAGAAATTTTAAGGGAAAAAGGCGGGGTGAGTCCCGATACAGTGCACGTGCATGTAATCTAACATAGAATATTTATTTCCAACGATATAAACGCGTATATATATATATATATATATATATATATATATATATATATATAT
>NW_020226043.1:0-1317 GCF_003070985.1 Temnothorax curvispinosus
TAGGGGAGAAGGAGGAGAGAGGCAGGGGTCACACACATACACACGCTCGCAAGGAGGGTAGAGGAGAAGTAGAGAGGAAAAGAGGGGGGGAGGTTAAGAGACATGAGCTGAGGAAAGTTTGCTTGTAGGAGGAGGAGAAAGGTGAAGAGAGACGGAAGAGTGGACGGAAAGCGGAAGCAGAGAGCGGAGATATGAGACAGGAAGGTTGACAAGGTGAAACAGGAGTAGGGAAGAGAAACGGAGAGGAAGCAGAAAGGGAGGAAGGGTTTAAGAAGGGCGAAGGAAGAGAAAGGAAAGAAGAAAGGGGAATGTCAGGGAGAACGGGGGGAGATAGAGTGGGTGGAAGAGTTGGTGAGGAGGATAACGAAGGTAAAGGAGGAGCTGGAGATGATTAAGAGAATTATGGAGGGCAGAGAGGGAGAAGCGGGATCGAGCGGGAAGGAAAGGGCGAAGGAAAGAAAAGTCCGAGTAACGAATAACCAACAGAGTGGAGGTGGATTGACGAGAGAGAGGAATGAGTAGGATAGGAAGGAGTGCCCGGGAAAAAATGATTAGATATAATCATATATAATTATATCTGGTATATATATAATTATATATAATTATATATGTTTTTATATGGGGTCATATCTAATTATACATGGCCACATGTGCAATCAGTGGTCCTACATACAACCAGATATAGCACCATATCTACTTGTATATAAATGTATATAATTTTATGTGAAGCCAGATATAATGATATATGAATGGTGCACTCTACAAATAACAAGATATAGCATTATATACAACTATATATATGCAGTCATATATAGCCAGATATATTAATGTGACTAATTTGGCGCTATATACAACCAGAAATAGCGCTATATCTAATCGTATATAAATGTATGTGAAGCCAGATATAATGTATATGAGTAGTGCACTCTACATATAACTAGATATAGCATTATATACAACTATATATGAAGTCATATATAGCCAGATATATTAATATGCCTAATCTTGTCCTATGTACAACCAGATATAGCACTATATCTGTATAGATATAAATTCGCAAGTTATCATATATGCTGCAGATATTTAATTTTAAATTTAAAAATTTATTTGAATCGTTTTTATATATATTATAGATATTAAATTCAAAAATTCGTTACATAATATTATATAATTCAGAATTATAAAATAATACTGCAGGTCATGTGTGCGTACCCGGGAAAAAAATTATATATAATTACTAGCTGGTTACCCGGGCTTCGCCCCGAAGGACATATGTAATCAGACACGCAAATAGTCTCTCTCTCTCTCTCTCTCTCT
>NW_020226044.1:0-56897 GCF_003070985.1 Temnothorax curvispinosus
ATAGCGGAAGAGCCGGCCAGCGCCATTTTGGCGGGAGCGCGTGGTAGACGACGTTAAACTCAAAAAAAAAATATGATGCTAAGATGCCGAAAACGGAAAGTGAAATTTTTAAGAGCGTTTTACCTCGAGGGAAGGGTGTAAAACAGGAACGGACAGGTTCGCTTTATGACGTGGTGCAACTATTTTAACGTAAAAGAAAAAGGAATGAATAAATAGACGGAGGGGGTTGAAGATACAATGTTTATTACATAAAATAATACATTGATACGGGGGAATAAGTATTTTTTTTAATTATTCTTAAAAGTACACGCCTGAACATGACAGCATTCGATGTGAGGTTTTACGCATGCGCTTTTATTATGAAGAAACATTTTACGAAATAATTTTACAATCAAACGATCATTGCGCTCGCAATTGTCGCTAAACAGATTAAGAAACTGACAAAGATTATAACCGCTACACATGAAATATAAAAATACACAACAGTATTGTTCGCAAGTTTGAGAGAGTGTTCCTTGTAGCGTCGCGGTGTTCCATCGATGCGTAGTGAAATTTCGACGAAGGCGTTAGAGGAATCTGGAGTCCAAAGGCGGTAGTCCGTAGCTATCGAAATACGTTCTTGCTTCTTGCTTGTCGATGTAAAAAGCGACCCAATGTTGACCGGGCCGATCGTGATCGTCCGTGTTAGCGACGATGGTTTTCGACCTCGTCCACACCCTCGGCAGTCTGTCGGCAGGATAGACGCCCGCATATCTGACACTAAGATGATGCAACGCATGTAAGATTTCTAGCGAGTTAATTTTTTACACAGCGAGGCGGTGATTGCACGAGAGGAATTATTTGTATAATTTCGGAGTTTACCTCTTTTGGAGTTGTCGCACTAGTGTTCTTGGATGGAGACGGATGTATCGGTTTGTTATTAAAGATGTATTTTTTTCTTACGCCCGCTACTGAATAATAGACTTTTGCTACTTCTCCTTCCTCTTTCTCTTCTGTCTCGTTATTTTTTTGCCACTGTTTTATTTCTATAGCGATGTCACCATCGGTTTTTTCACCCTCGTCGTCGTCGTCGTCGTCGTCGCTTGTATCCAAATTTACGTGTGAGAGATTTATAGTATCGTAAGTTGAGTCGATGCTGCTGCTGCTGCTGTATTCGTTGTTGTCTCGCAAGACTAACCAGCGTTTCAATTTGAAAGCGTTACGTAACGCACAAGCAATTTTGTCCGTAGTCGAAACACGAAATCCGTGATGTGAGCAGCGTTGACTGTACTCTCGGGCCTCCGGTAAACTTTTGAACGGTGGAGAAATTTCTTCTAGATTATATATGTTTCTGGAAAGTAGATGACTCAAGTAACGAGCCTTTTCCACACCTCTGCAGTAGATGTAGCGCACTTGTCGCGTAATTTCTCGCAGATGTAGCGTGAAACATTTGAGATTGGTTTCACCATCGAACCACTCGATTCCATGATCATTTCGCGAAAGCCAGTTATTCTCACGCCTTGACTTTTCGGGTAGATCGTCAAATGGATAGGGAGACGTCCTAATCCAGTGTCCGGCGATCGCTGCGTTATTCGCGACAACTGCGACTTCTTTCGGAATAAACTTTCCGTTGACATCACGGAAACGTGTCTCGAGTGAAACTAAATCTTTTCGCAGGACTTTACGCAGGAAAATGTGATGGGTAAAATATGTAGTGGTGGGGTAAAAATAAAGCATGTACCGCGTAAAGCTGTGAAATATTATTTGTCGACATTTGTCATTTAACCGGCAAAGTCGACGATGATTTGACGAGTAGAATCGATTTCTAGAACATTATCAAACTCGGCGTAAACGATACAATTAACGGTTGTGGTAAGTGCTTTTTCAAATCGCACTTCCAGTCGTAAACTGCCATGTTTCACAAGATTCCAATGGCCGGCAAAATTGGCTGATAAGTCTGGTGTAAGATCAAAGGTGAAAAGTGTGAATCCTTCGGCGTAATCTTCTCTACTTATAGAATTACCTTCGTTCAAAAAGAGTATACCAGTTCCCGAAAAGAGAGTGTGATAAGCTTCGACGTAGAGTGGCTCGTCTTTCGAGAAGCTCGGCTGTAGCAGTCTACTGGGAATTTGTATACCGTCGGTGTACAGCGAAAAGAAAGGGCATAGGGGGATAAGCATGTAAAAATTGCCCCCGCAAGTATGAAGTTGATATTGGCGTCGTAAGTTAGTACCCATGTGACCTTGAACTTCTGCAAATATTGACCTTGAAATTATATTTTTGAAGAAGTTATGAAGGAAGAAAGAAAAAAACAAAAAATTTCTTTCTCGAAAACGGCTCGACCAATTTTTATGAAAAAAAATATATGTTGTAGATATCAATAATGGTTTAAAAAAAAATATTTTGTAATTTTTGAACAAATAATAAAACTGAAAAAAATTTTTGAATTTTTCAAACAATTCTTTTTTATGTTTTTTTAGAGTGACACCTTTAATTTTTTTGCAAAAACATTGTACTAGTATCTATTTTAACATAAAATTTTTCTAGATTTTTAAAAAATATAGTTTTGGAGTAAAAAAATGAAAATCATGATTGTGTCACCTGATGCTCAAAGTAATGCCTTGTAGCGCCGGTCAAGGCATAAAGGCGCTTTGTTATTGAATGGCATATTTTGTTAGAAAAGCTTTGGCTTATTATTTATTACTTGTTTATCACATTTTTTTAAGGCTTTAATTACAATTTTTTTAATTATTTTATATATGTTTTAAATATGTTTATTCAATAATGGGTATTCTTCTGTTGAATATATACAATGATTTCATTTACATTTCTATAATATTCATTTGACGGAGCAACATCTGGAATCTGAAAAGTAATGCTAAATTTTAATTCATAGAAACTGCAAAAATCGCATCTCATAATTATAAATGCTAACATACCAGCAGATTTTTCATAATGTTGCATCAGGTACTATCCGTGCAACTTTTGAATTCCAGATACTGAGATACTTTACCCATGCAATATCCCCATTATAATCAGCAATATCTTTGTACAATTTCACACAGCACGCCTTGAGCATCAGGTGACACGACCATAATGACATATATAAAATAATTAAAAAATTGTAATTAAAGCCTGTGACGTGACAAATGTCACGTCCCTCACCCCAGATAAGAACTCGGCCGAGGGAGGCGTCAGGGATGGTGCCTCTGCCCGGGGCGGGCGAAGAGCGAACATTTAGGTTAGGATTAAGATCTGTTACGAGCGTTACAGGTATCAAGGGAGACCGGAGCAGATGGCCAGGGTCACGAAGTTGTAACGGCGTATGCCGCACCGAGGGACTTACGGCTGGACAGCAGGGAGCTTCCAAGGACGGACGGTCGACGGACGGGTCACGCTGGAGCCCAGAGCCGGAACAGCCGCTGGCCTGTCAAAGCACCCACATAGCCCGCACAACAGCACTGCAGCCCGGAAACGGAGGACCGGAGAGGGGGGACGCCCCGACGAAGGTCCCCGTCGAGGAACGGGGTCACCACCGGGAAACCGCCACCGGTTGACGAGCCATGGCCCGTCCAGCCTGGCCGTCAAACAACCGGATGATGAGTCGCGGCCTGGACAGCCGGTCTCACACAGGCGGGCTTTCAAACTACCGCCGGCGGACGACAGCGGATGCGAGGGGCGCCCTCGCAAGGCGCGGCGATCGCCTAGAGGGATCGCTAACAGGCCAGGGCGCAGCACCGACCAGGCTAGGGAAACAGGCGCGCGCGGGCGCGCGCGGGCCCAGCGTGGTCCCGCCGGGACAAAGGAACGCCACTGTCGTGCGAGCCGCCATCCCGGTACCATCCAGCCCTGCGAGCCGAGCGACGAGCTGCCGGAACGAGGAGTTATTGTAAGGCCACTGCTCAGCCTCCCCAAAGTAAGATCGCGGTAATACTAAGGCTCTCCCGGGAGTCGCGTTGTACCGCGAGAATAAAGGAAATCAGCCGTAACTTGAATCATACCAAGTGCCATACCGCGGGAGGGCCCGGGTGAAAAAGTGATCGCGAGTGCCCGTCTCGGGGATGCGAACGTACGGCCGCCGACAGTCAGCGTGCTTGTGGTTTTGTTACGTGTCATTTCGTTCCGTGTAATTTCGTTGCGTGTAATTTCGTCGCGTGTAATTTCGTAGTCGTCGTTGGCTTAACCGTGCCGTAGTTTTGGGAGGTGGCTCTCGCGCGTGTGAGAGTCTCGTAGTTATCGTTGTCGGTTAAGTTCGTGCCACTTATAATTGGATATCCGTGTGTTTCATCGGGATTAATAGCTCACGGTTGTCGCGTTTACGGGTGAGCCCATTTGTGCGTCTCGTGGGGAGAAGATCACCAGCTTTGTCGCGGTAGATTGTAAGGAAATTGGAAGTAAACGTTTTCGAGTATTTCGCGTTTGACCGCTCGGGTAGAATCCGCTGCAATTTATGTCGGGAAATAGTCTTGTACGAATTCGACCGGGATTGCCGTGCAGTTCAGCGACGGAATGAGTATCGCGCTCGTGGGGTGACACGTGGCGCGTACTCGAATTCTGCTTGTTCGCCGTGGAACACGCTTACCTTCCACTTGTTATCTGCATTAAAATAAAATATAATTTTATGTTCCTTGTTACTCGAGTGTGTTGATTGCGCTACGCTCCCTCTCCTATTCCAACCGCGATTAATCAAAAAAGCCCACGCCTGAGAATACTGCGATCTCGTGTATCGTGGTGCGAGGAATCGCACCTGGCGCCCAACATTTACATCATAAAAATACTCAGTCGAGCTACCATTTAGGTTTCGGAGAGGAATATCGCGAGTCATAAAGAGATCTTTAGTGAAGAAAGCGACGGCGCGCTCCTCCACGGCCGACGAGACCGTGAGGACATCGTCGTTGTCGTCACAAGCCTTAAAAAAAATGTGATAAACAAGTAATAAATAATAAGCCAAAGCTTTTCTAACAAAATATGCCATTCAATAACAAAGCGCCTTTATGCCTTGACCGGCGCTACAAGACGTTACTTTGAGCATTAGGTGACACAATCATGATTTTCATGTTTTTACTCCAAAACTATATTTTTTAAAAATCTAGGAAAATTATATGTTAAAATAGATACTAGTACAATGTTTTTGCAAAAAAATTAAAGATGTCACTCTAAAGAAACACAAAAAAATTGAAAAATTCAAACATTTTTTGTAGCTCTATTATTTGTTAAAAAATTACAAAATATTTTTTTTTAAACACTGATACCTACAACATTGATACCTACAACATATATTTTTTTCATAAAAGTTGGTCGAGCCGTTTTCGAGAAAAAAAATTTTTTGTTTTTTTTCTTTTTTCCTTCATAACTCCTTCAAAAATATAATTTCAAGGTCAATATTTGCAGGAGTTCAAGGTCACATGGGTACTAACTTACGACGCCAATATCAACTTCATACTTGCGGGGGCAATTTTTACATGCTTATCCCCCTATGCCCTTTATACCATAGTTTTTGAAATTAAACGGGTTTAATTTTCTATCGCCGTTGAACGCTCTGTTATCGACAAAACCGACTATTATCCGTTTCGGCAGTTGACCGAGTACTACATTGTCTAACGATTCTTCTACGAGACCCGCGTGAATCGTAAATGTTTTAACTTTGACTCTCGTAAGGAGATATTTGGCGGTAGTTTGGCTCAACATTTTCGCATGCGCAAGTAAAATGCCAGGACTTATTTTTGCTCTTCTCACTAGCAGAATGGCGTCTAAAATGCGTATTTTCGACGTCGAAGTATTTTTAATAAGGCAAAACGAATCCTTCGAACGAACGAGTCTCATTCTAACTTCTACACCGTTAATTAAAAATTTATCCTGATTGAAAACGTTGCAATGAAGATGACCTATGAGATCTAGCGCGTGTCCCTCGTGAATGTAACGAGCGCGTCTCACGAGAGCCGGATTTGGTGTTTCTGAATCTACGAGTGCGTCCATGAGTCCGGGGATATCCATGTCCCACAGACAAGAGGTCAGATGGGAAGGTTTTGCGGGTGAAGAATAATTTAACAACGCCTCTATGTACGCGCGGTACGCGTAAGCGCTGTTTGAGGGTGAGACGAGCTTTTGATTGAAATATACGTCGATTTGATTGAACATGGAATGCAGTAAATGATTTACGGGGCCTACTTTGAACGCATTTCCCCCTGGTGTACTTGTTTCGTTGTCGCCACCGCCGCCTGCTAGGAGAGAAGTTTCTACGCTTATGCGAAGACTCAACATAGTGTGAGTGAGGTCCAAGTAGTCTTCCCCGTGACCAAGTATGACGAATTCTATAGGCGCGTCGTCCCCGAGGGAGGTTATGGGCTTTTAATAGATCCATTGCGAGCTCTCGATACTAGTTTGAGTGGATGGCAATGAGAAGAAATCGAGTTCACTTTTTAAACACTCGTTCGAATGTGTGTGGAGAAAAGACATGCTTATCTACTCTACTTATCCTTCTCGACTCCTACTCTGCTTATCCTTCTCTACTCCTTGAATTCTTGGTTCGTGCGCGCGCGCGACGATTAAGAGAATATGTTGGATACGCTGCGTTTCTTGACGCTAACTCGACGACGACGTTGCCTCGTAGTGGTAGATGACTTTCTGTTTACAGCACGAGTCTTCTTCTTCTTCGATGATTTTTTGATCGTTATTCTCTTCTTCTTGCTTTTTGACGATTTTCTTTTGTCCGTTTGAGGACGACGACGTTTACGAACTGCGACGCGACTGTCGTGGTTGCCGAGGGGAAACTGAAACGCTGAATTTTTTGCGGTTACTTTATACCCCGATCCCTTCATCATGCTGCTTATCTTCTCCTGTGTTTTTCTTTTAAGATTTCCACTCGATTTCTTGAGGCGAGTTTTGAGCGCCTCCTTCAACGGTGTATTATTTTCGACATCTTTCATCACATTGATACCCGCGCGTAAAGCTTCTTTACCGACCGCTCGCGCGCCTCTACTTAGGAAAGGCAGTACCTTTCTGAATAATCCGCCGAGAAAACTACTGATTCCATGACCGTTGATGGGGTGCTTCGACGAAAACTCTTGGAATTCCTCCGCCTCGTCCGCTCTGATGTGAATCGTAATATTCGTAGTCTATTGTACTAAAATTAATTTTTATTCTTTTCGACAACGACACTCCGCGGTGTTACTGGAAACGTCTAAAGTGCAATGTCACCGTCAGCGTCCCGGATTCGAATGGTATATTTTTTCCGAGTTGATCTTTTATATCTATTTCAATCGTGCGGAAGTTTGTTTTGCGTAATAGAATATAATGGAACGGAGAGAAATGTTTCACCTGATTCGTTCCGTAAGCCTCCACGTGATTATAGCGGTATGTCTCGACCGGCACTATTCGGAGAAGAGGAGTTTGCACGTCTCCTGTTACATAAGGCTCGCAATAAACGAACATTTTATCTGGAATACCGCGCTGCAAACTACAAGGTTCACGACTATAGAAAGCTGTTTCGCGTACACCTTTATTTTCGTTAAAAAATTCAAGTTTAATATAATTTGCAGTAAACACTTTTTTGGAAATAGGATAAATTGCTGCGCCTGACATATAATTTGCCATAGTGTTCGGGAATATTGAGAAGAGCATGACCTAAACCGAGTATTTGTAGAAGAGTATCGGAAACGCTCATATGATGTATTAGATCGCATTCGCTTGCGTTACAGGTAATGCTGATGAGGATTTTTCCTCCAATCTGTTTATGTTGATCCAAATAAAAGTGCAAGTCAGCTTGTTTGCACGTGGCATTAATCGCTGAGATAAGTTCTCTGGTATTTTTGTAAAGACCGTACTATATTGTGCTTTTCTTCACCACCTGTGCTTTTTACTCCCTCGGTTTAATATCGAAGAAGAACATTTCATTTTCATGATAGCGCAAGTGTGAAAGAGTACTGGGAAATTGAATCTCGCTAAGCGCGACTTCCCATTCGCCGTGTAAGTGATCAGTTTGAGGTAATTTCGTAACGAATGACGAGGTTCTATTTTCCGGGAAATAGCGCATACTGCTATTGCTCGGAAGAACCATGAGAAATTGGTCGTCCCTCATCTTGAGGAAGAGAAGTTAAATTCGAAGCGGGGATCCAAGTGTTGTACTTGCTGGGATAACCGCACCAGCTAACTAACACCTGTTTATTAGCGCCGCGTCTCCTGGTCTTTATCACGCGATCGACGATAAACTCTTCTTCCCGTAAGTTTTTCTCAACTCTAGCTAATTTCTGTTTGTAAAAAATACCGTCTATGACCTCATCCGCTAAATCGCTCAGTTCGTATACGCGTGGTTTTCACCACTCGAGAATGCGGTGAATTCGAAATATCTCTTCACTCCACCTCGCCTCGTATCCTTTCTCGAAGGTAGCTTTTGCTACTGACGCGAACGAGTTCTCCGACGCTGTATTTAGCTTTTTGTGCGCGTTTCATCTTTTCGTTCTTCCTCCATCGTCGAACTATATTTTCGCGCGCGACACGAGCGTTTTCTCTCGTAACGACAGCCGGCTGCATTCTGATGGAGGAATGACGGGTGTGATTGTAAGCGCTTACGATATCCTGCAAAACATCGACGTAGCGCCGCGTATTTTTATGCGTAAAATAGCGCCACATTCGCTCCTTCAACGTTCTGTTGAAGTGCTCGACGACGGCAGCTTTGATATCCGGATTTCGGGCCACGCGAAAACGAATGTCGTTTTCTTCCAGAAACTTTTGCAACGGACGCCCGATAAATTCTTTACCTTTATCCGTTTGTAAGTATACCTGTACGCGCCCGACGCTTTTCGAGAGCACGCGCTGGAAAGCCGTCGTCACGTGCTCGCTCGTTTTGTCTTGTAGCGGTTCTACCCAGACATATTTACTAAGCACGTCTATAATCACCAGAAGATACGAATATCCGTCGTTGTAACTTTTGAGATTTCGGAGCTCGATCAAATCGGCCTCCCACAGATCGTCGATATTCGACACGTTGTAATGCAACCGTGAAAATTTTTTGCGCGATGGACGATGCAACGTGTAAGCGTCTTGCGTTTCGAGCCAACGCGTGACTTCGTTACGGGAGAAATTCGGTTTATCGGCGCGCGTCAGATTATCCGTTGCCGAATAGCCCGCGTAATGTCGCGGATCGTAGTAGAATTTTTCAAGTTCCGTCATTTCTGTTTACTTCAATCGAGTAAGCGTCTTTTCTTCGCCTGCTGCGAATCAACGGTACTTTTCGGTGTCTCCGACGGTGTGGAACTCCTGAGAGGTCAAAATGTCGCGATATTCGAAGAAGAACTAGCGGTTAATAATTCCTTATTTCTCACTAGTATCGAGGGGACGTTTAAGACGCGAAGTAATCGTACGAACTGAAGTCTCCCCGTTGCTTTCACGGTTTTTCTTTCGCGCATAGCCTCGTTTATCAGGTCGTCGATATTCGAATCTTTTATAACGCTGCGTCTATAGTGACGACTCCATCTTTGTTCCAGCTAATTCTACTCAGAACTGCTTTATCGAACAAATACTTTAACAGTAAGCGAGCATTCGCGCGATAAGTTTTTGGTACGCTATCCAGTATTCTTTTAGTGCTTTTCGACATATCAAAATTACGTTTGTTTGACGTGACGGTAGCAGCAGCAGCAGCAGTGGCAACGGCCGCGACGTCATTTTTCGCCATAATACCGCTAGAGTGTGAAGCCGATTCGAGATCGCGCGTTGTCGTCGTTTCGTAGTCGTCGTCGACGTCGTTGTCGTCACGACGAATATCGTTGTCAGTATTTTTGTCCCCTTCATCGTTGCGCGCGTCCCGATTTCGCTTTCGCGCTACACGAACAAAATGAAGATATCGCCAAAGTGCCTCTTTATATTTTTTCCATTTCTCCTCGACGTTGCGCGTCGAGTGGTAAGGGTGAATTAAGAATGTGACTCATCTCCGCATGGAGTCGCGATAGAGGTGTTCCCGGTGAACGCACGAAAATATTGGCGTTCTCCGAATTTTCGCTGTTTTCCATCGTTTGTTCGCTACCGACGGCGGCAAACGCGGTGGGGAGCGTTTGTTGCGATAATTGACGCTGCATTCTTTCGAGATTTTCCGTAGTGATCAAAACCATCTTCTTTGCTCTTTCCATAACGCGCGTTTTAATCTCTACCGCCGATAATTCGCGACAGTAAAGCGGCTAATATAGGACCGATAATATAAGGTAAGAATTTACCATGTTGTACCAGGCTATCTTTTAGCCTTTAAATTACTGCTTTTTGATGCGATGCGACGCAGGGTCGCTTTGTGTTTGCTTAATCGTTTTTTTTCACGTCGTTCGAGCGGAACGTTACCTTTGAGCGTGTTGAAAACATTCGCTGATACACCGTATTAATTTATCGTCAGCGGTCCGTAAGAAGGTCGCGCGTTGATTTTTGTTCAAATACAAAAACGCCTCGAGAAGACAGGTATTTTTCTTTCCGATCGAGCGTCTGGCGTTTTTCGTCGCTTTGTCTGATTTTGCGTTATTTTCTTTCCTTTCCATCGCGAGAAAATTACACGACTGACCAGCGTGTGCGCTAGTGCGCGTCTTTTATACGTAGCCGTTGGAAAATGATCTACGCGGTACGTAAACGAAATGTGCAGTATCGTCGGGAAAGATACAATTTCGAAATCGATATTCGTCCGGAGTCGATTGTTTCAAATCGAGTAGTAGATACCCGTGCGGTTTCGACGTGGCGTTGTCGCCTCTTCTAGAAACTTTGGATCGTTGGGAAAGACTTGACGCGCTAAATGACGAATTTGCGCACGATCGCGAGGATTCTTGAAAACCACGATGTAATTTGCATTGAGTGATATATCGCGTTGTCCGCGTCCCTAATGAAAAAGATTTTGCGAGATGAGAATTACGCTGAGATTCTTATGATGACTGCCTTTGGTAAAAAGATCTACGATCGCGTTGCTTGATGACGATTCTCTCATAAGATCGTCGATTATCACCAATTTATGGGAAAGCGGATCGGCGGAATAATCTTCCGGACGTGGCAATCCCTCGCGAAATTCAATTATATTTTTCTTCACCGCTGCTTCCTCGCGCGCGTCGTATTTTAATTGACGATAAGCCTCCTGCCACTCGGCGTAATAAAACAAAACTCTCTCAAAACGCACGTCGGACATGTAAGATAGTTGTCGGAGAAAAGTTTTCACGAAAATCGTCTTCCCGCAACCGGTGGGTCCGCACACGATCGACGTCCAGGGATGTTTCCAGCGCACGTCCATTTTGCAAAATAATTGACTCGAATTCCGCGCGTGACTTCAAAAAGAATAATTTGAGGAGGAGAGGAGCGGGGAGAGGGGGAGGGGAGGATAAGGTAATCAACGGCGGCGGCGGCGTCCCGAACGCGCGCACCAGCGTACTTCCGCAAACGCTCGCGCGAGCGAACATCACCGCGGCCGTTGATCAGCTGATTCGCGCGCCGCGGTGGGCATAAGCTTATCTACCCGTCTAAGCTTATTACGATTCCGCAGCGAGAGCATCGCGATCGACGAGCTTGTACACGATGCTCCGCCCGGAGAAGTGTGAGAGAAAAAATAAGCGCGGGGAAAAGGAGGGGGTGAAATTATATGATACAACTATTTACGCTTTAAATGTGAAAATATTTTATTTTTTCAAAGATTTTCTGAGGATAGAAATTACAAATTTCAAGAAATTTTATATTTAAACACACACAGAATATATTTACATATCGCTACATTATATTTTTAGTTACATATGTACAAAAATCCTTTTACGCACTTACAACTATTTTTACAAAATTAAAAAACTATTTACAATATAATACCAGAACATTTTTTTCACCCTAATGTGGCAGAAAACGTGTTAGCCTAACTTAAAAATAAAGAAGAAGAAGAAGGAGAAAAAGTTATTCACTCCACGTAACCGTACAGAAGTGAATAACGATTATTGATAAATCTACGTTTTACCAATACCTGTGCACACGTTTTCGTTTCTTCGCGAGTTACGATTTCGTGAAAAGCAGTGCGCCGAATTGCACTAAAACGCAGATTTATCGCCGTCCCCGCCGACGACGTTCCTCCCTCTTTCTCTACCCTCTCTCTCTCTTTGTATTATTAAGTTTTTAATACTATTGAAATTTGCAGCTAAAGAATTCCTATAATTTAAAGTAATACCTTTTACTTTACGCGACTCTACAGTACGTCCGTCTGGAGTACGAACAATATAAGCGTAGAATTTTGGCCCGCCCGACACGAACTTCTCGATATAGCTGCCGTTGCCGTAGCTTTCAACTTCGTCCGTTATGTCGCCGAGGAAGTTACCGGTACGCGGTTCGTACTCGTTCGGATCGCCTGTACTTAAATATATACAAGAGTCGGTATCGTAGTATAAAACGCGTCTATCTAATGCTTCTAAATATTCATATAGTTTTAGGCGCGCTTGTGCCGTCGTGTACGCCGCGATCACGACATTTGTCAATGGGGAAGCTACGACGGCCTCTTCTCGTAGCCGTCACGAAGCATATATCCTCGTATATATCACCTCGTCGTTGACGGGTAATATGTCGATTATCTCGTGCTCGGGACTCGTGAGCAAAGTCATGAAACGCTGACAAGATTTCACGACCTCGGTCTTAGGCAGATTGGTTTGCTGGCCGAATTTCCCCCAAAAAGAATTTAAACAGAGTTTTGCGACCGATTGCAGGCCAGGATTTCGCACGATGTTGTCCTTATCGAGAACAACGCCCTCGGTTTCCGCATATTCCCGCAGGTATCGTTCTTTCGCCTCGTCGTCATGGCATTCGCTCGGCCACCCACTAGCTTCTTGTTTTAATTTTAAAAATGTATTTATGTATTCGGCGAACAAACCGCCCTGCCGAGTACCGGGGTCGTATCGCGCAACTTTATATTGCCATATTTCGCTCACTTTTGTCACGAGATAACCTTTTTCGACGGCTTTGCGCAATTCGACGGATACCCAAGTACTCTCGAATTCACGATCGGCGGGGTTATCGTGAGTGCACGCGGCATGCGAGAACGTTTCACAGCAGCTACGGCATAATGCGAACAATAATTTTCCGCGTACGCGATATGGGAGTACCGGGTGAAAAATATCGCGCGGTGGAAGTACTCTGCATCGGATGAGACCTTCGATCGAATTAAAATTATAATTTGGTGCAGTTCCGATTATCGCTCGACATTCTTCACCGATAAAAATATCGGGGTGACCGATCGGAAAAGCACCGGTTGTCAATACATATGGGTACAGAGAGCATACGTCCACGTAACGTATTTTCTCCGTACCCCGAATTTCGCGACGGGTGGCGATGTTTCCCGTGCGTCCTCCATAAAACGCGTCGCGAGGATCAAGAGACGCGTGTTTCAGTAACGGATGATTTTCTAGATAGTCTTTCATCGCCTGATTTTCGCGCAACTCACGGTCGAAAGCGCACTCCCACATCTCCGTCACGAGGTACCCCCTCCTTCGGAGACGACATGTCATCGCGAGTGTTTCGTTCGTAGCGCGCGTTGATCGTGTTCTCGCAATTCGCGGTCGAAGGCATTCTATCGCGATTCACTTGAAAACATGTGGGACATTCGTGCCAAAAGCAACCGTGAAATTGTAGTACGTAACGTCGCGTCTCGTTGTCGTCGTCGTCGTCGTCGTCGTCATTAGTCGGCGTCTCGTAATATCCGTCAACGCGCGTGCCGTCGATTTTATGCTCGCGCCTTCGCCCTGCGTGAATTATGGGATGTCCGAACTCGTGCTCCATCCACACTAATCACTGTAGAGCTTTACGCGAGTGATTATCGGCGAATCTATATCCTCCCGCCGGAATGATTCCTATTTCCTCCTTGCGCAGAAAGTTTTTGCGAAAAACTCTCATGCACGTGAAAGCGATAGTCGTGCATTCTTCGAACGGACACACGTTCCCGCATTCCAAAAAAATTTTTTTGAAAGCCATGCACGCCCGTCGAAGAATATCCACGTCGTTATGGCAATATTTTTAGGTTAGGTTAGGTTGTGACCGGATCAACGATTGATGATGTTAAATTCGAAATATTAGCCACTTACTACTTGGGCTGTAATTACGGTCGCCACTGTATCTTTCCAGGTGAATACAGAAACCCTGTTGCTATGCGGTGCCCCGTCCTTCCTTCCAGCGTAATGGCCGCCGTTATCTACGACGCGGACGTGTTCAAGGCCGTTGGCAACGCCCCGGTTAAGCGTACGTTAGACACGGATATTCGGAAAGGATATTTACTGGGGTCGCGAATAATGAACTTTGGTTTATTATAAACAAATAATAGCTTAATAATTTCACAGTTACAGTATCTCGGTACACGAACGGACAGGTTCTATCGCGCGCTGACCTGCGTCGATTGTTAACGAACTCTGAATACCGTCGCTTCGAGCTATATTGGGTTGATAACCGTTAACGCGTGGTTAATAGTCGCGTAATTATCGTATACGTCCACGGAATAAGCACACTGAGTCGAGTTATTTTGCGTAACCGCCGAAACGTGTTAACGCCTCGAGTTTCTCAAGCGAACTGTCCTGCGTAATGCTCGTTGATATACGCATTAAATACTCGCACTTATCGTAGGCGATTACGGGATAAGTAAACGGAATCGAGTTGTATCGCGCTACCGTGAAACGTGTACGCGCCTCGATGTTCTCACGTAAACTGTCCTAGAGGAGAGGGTCTCGCTTCCCCTCCTTAAGGTTGTATGACCCCTTAGAAGAAAAAATGCCAAATTCTTCAAACTTTGTCAGGTGATGAGTATTATAATAATAAAGCATTGTGCCAAGTTTGAACAAGTTTGCGAGGCCCGTTCAAAAGTTATAACAATTTGAATTTAACATGGGCTCTAATGGGAATTCATCAAGTTTCACTGTTTTTTCAACTTCATTTGAGAAATTAATATCGAAGAAAATATGGCATCCTTTTAAAACTTTGCAGAAATATTAATAAACATCTTACAAACAAATTAGAACAAAAAAAATTATGACTTCAAGGATATTTTCTGAAATATTAAATAAAAACCAAACAGAGAACAGTCTCGCTTGGTCTCGCTGAACTCGTAAGTACAGAGATCCGGCAACAGCGCACTATGACGTCACATTAGAACCTCTCTCTCCGTCACTCTCCGTAAAGGATAACAAATACTACAGAGGTCCGTTACTTTTTCCAATAGAGCCTCCTGTGTATCGAAAGTGTGCTCTGAGCACGTGTAATATACAGACGCATCGTTTGAGGTTAGTTTTCGCTTGCGCTACAAAAATGCCGAAAGTAAAACGTTACATGTGGAAAGGAAAAGTTGTCACTGAAAAAGTGTACAATCAACGGTTAGCACAGACAAATACTGGGAAACGTAATTTGAAGACACAAGTCGAAACCACACCAGATGATTGTAACAATTCCATGGCACATGTAACGTTTTACTTTTGGCATTTTCGTAGCGCAAGCGAAAACTAACCTCAAACGTTGCGTCTGTATATTACACGTGCTCAGAGCACACACTTCGCGTTCACGCAGCTGATGTCGAGTGAGATCAATGCTACCAACTTACAGAAAATGCGACGTTGTTGCGATCAAAATACTTTTTTATGAGAGCTATTGTATTTAATTTATTAATAAATGACGTAAATAAATAACGTAATATAATTTCATTAGTATTTTTAAACAGTAATTACTATGTTTTGTTACTTTTTAAAGATTTTCACACTTTCAGATTTTCGTTTGTGTCAGCTGCAAGTCAGGTACAGTCTTTCTAAAAATCATGAAAAATGAAAGTTTGCATACGAGAAAATATGCATAAAAATGTTTCTATAGCTCTTAAAAACACAGGCAACCGTTATTTTAATAAAATATTAATATAAATATTACTTTCCAGTAAAGAATATCTTCTTAAATATGTTAATTAGCTTTATGTTACGTTTTTTAAACTTTTGGCAGAGATCTTACGGGTCATACAACCTTAATACCTCGCGCAGGCGCTTGCCTCGCATTTGCGCGCGAGAATGATGTAATCGCGCGTTTTCTCCATCTCGACCAATCGCGTCGCCTGATGACGAGCGACACGATCCCTGTGACGCTTATCCTTTAGCTGAGCCGATTTCATTGGCTCAGCTAGATTCTGACTGAGATACTGCGGTGGCATTGCAACGGCGGACATGGGCTCTTGCTTCGGACGCGGCAACCAATGCCAGCCGTCGCAATCTGCACTATGTGCAAATTCGCGGCGAGTCACTCGGAACGATTTCCGAGTGACCGAAAATGGTCTCTCTGACGTTCCCTTTTGCGACCAGGTAAGTAGCATTATTACTAGAATCAATTTAATTAATTCTCTTTTTCTTTCAGGTACCGGGTTTTGGCGGGATCGTCTCGCCCAATCATCGGACTGGCGAACCTCGTCGGTAAGTATCCGAACGGTAAGTATATAAAATATGAAATAATGCATTACGCTGCATAAAATACGATTAATCGTACTTGTCTCGACAGGGATAATATAAAATAAAACGAAATAAAAGTTACACAATGCAAATTCGCGCTTGACGACGTTGTCTCGCTTCGCGGAGCTACGCTCGCTTCCCATTGGTCGGTCCGTCGCGCTTATCGGAAAAAGTTGCGCCTCGCGCTCTCGTTGGCTCTGGGCCTCGCAAAATCATAAATCAATCTGAAACTTTGGAAAATTATGTCGAATTGCCAGGAATCGTTCCTATTGGCTATCGCTGTGTCGAGAATACTCAAAACTAATAAATCTAACGCAACTAGCGCTATTCTTAATAAAACAGACCGGGATGAGTCCCATTGGTCCTCGTTATTCGGCATTTCGCCTTTACTGTCAAACTTATGATAAAATACAAAAATGAATATGAAACGTTAAAGTACGGGCTTGCTTGGCCCTCGCTCGTGCTCTCGGCACTCGCTGTCGCAAAACATGCGTGAAAAGGTTTAAGGGTCCTCGGGAATCACTCTGGGATCTAATTCGAGGCTCAATAATAAAATGTATAAGGTATAAAGAGTGAAAATTATGCTGACGGTTTGTACGTCTGGAAAGTTAATGATAATGGGTAGAAATATGATGAGGGTGACCACTAGGTATTTCTTGAACTTCATCTTTACGATATTGAATCTTTCTTATGCCTGGTAATACGGAACGGCTTTGGTAACGTTGGAATACGCTAGCAGTAATATGCAAACTATCGATATGGCAAATAAAGAAAAAATGAATGCAAGGACTATAATCCTATACTTGTCTGAGTCCATAATGGAACGTTGGCCTGTGATTGGCTCTTTTGCTGAATCTACTCTCATACTTTTGATAATGTAACCCGTTACTGGCTCTAAGATGTTAAAACTTGTTTCTTTGATTTGGATTTAGGATAATGAGTTTAGTATAATGTAATTTGATAGGTAGGGATCTGAATAAGGATATCAAGTGTTATGAACATATATATATTTCTATGAAATACGCTCGCTCTTCGAGTGGTTATTTAACATGCACAATCGATAAGTTATACTAGAAAAAGAAATAAAAATAAAATAAAATAAAATGAAATATCGTCAAATAAATCGTCGGTCCTTCACGCGGACTCTTCTCTCTCAATTGCACATGCGTTTATCCTATGGATATATTAATATAAAAGTTATAAAAATGTTTGTAATGTATCGCACACGGAACTCGTCTATTGGTCCAGCGCTCCGGCTTGGCTTAACAGGCCAAAGTCGATGTTGACGTCCCCGGTGTCCTTTTGTTGGCCGGTTTCCCTCTTGGATGCCTCGCCGATACCAGCGGGCTGTGTTTGCGCCTCGCCGTGTCCAGCGGGCTGTACGTCGATCGGCTGACCTTGACCGAAGCGTATCGCTCCGGCAATTATGTCCTCGATAGGCGAGAGGATCTGAGTGCTGGCAACACTCTCGAAACTGCAGTCCTCCGCACCTTCTATGTTCTCGGCTCTCTGATTGGCCGGTTTCCCTGGCTCGGTCGACGGTTCCGCCATGCCCCGCGCTGTGTCGGACGCCTGGGCTGCCGTGGTTGGCCGGTGCTTTCCGCCGCTGTGCTCAGAGGTCGACTCTGGAATCGTTGGTACAGCCATCGATTTCAAGGTTAGGTTAGGTTAATAATAATTTCACTTTGAAAATTAAAAATAAAGTTGTTACGGGTCATCTCCGCGTGCGACGAAAGAAACCGTTCGCGTTCTTCCGCTTTCATATGCTCGGGAGAAAAATATCGTGTGTCGGGTATCGGACCGATATAATCTTGATTTTCGCGGGTGTTAAACAAATGTGGGAAAATGCCTTTATCCGATGTATCCTGCAGCCCGAAAGCTTTAGGTAATTCGGATAATTTCATCGGCATATAATTTAAGCTATTGATTTGTATGTCCGACCGTCGTGATGACAATTTTCGTTCCGTTTAAAATTACTTGTGGCTCTTCAGTCTTTTTCGTATTTTTGACTAAATACTTTAGAATAAATTGCGCGTCGAACGCTTTCGCATTGTGTGCGATGCAAATAATTTTTTTGTAACATTTTGTCGTTCGCGTTGCAAAATCGACAAACTCTTTTACAGGATCGTGACGAAATACAAACTTGCGCACTCCGCACCAACGGCATCGCTCCGACATGTCGTCTATCGCGGCGCACGTTTCGCAAATCTGTTGCGCGACGCAGAGAGTCGGTACGTGAACTTTGACGTTGTCCGTACCTTCGAGCGTCTCGTCTTGACGCGTTTCAAAATCATAGAACACGAATGCGACGCGTTCTTTTTTGCTATCACGTTTGTTTGTTGCATCCGCGTCGTCATTTTCGTTTCCAAGCGGTACCTCTCCCCGTGCCAACGTAGTACTCGTACCCTCGCCAGGGTTTTCGTTTACGTCGACATTACGTCAAAGAGGCCGCATAAAACATAAATGATTAGCGGACTGCAACGAACAACACGTCTTGCAATACGAAACGCCGCATTCGTGTTGCGAACCTCTCTTAACGAATCGCCCGCAATTATCGCAAATCTTCACGGAACTGCAGACACTCGCGAGCGATTTACCGTCGTAAGATTTTTGTGCGAGATAACGTTCGAAACACGAGTTTCCGAAAAACGCACGATTACACGCCGCGCACTTGACAATTTCTACTTCGGGATTCTCGCACGAGGGAGTGGCGTAACAGCGCGGACATTTTTCGAACAGCGATGTCCTCTGTCTTTACGATACCCAGTGTTGCACGACACGCAAAATTCCTTTTAAGTACCGGCGGCAGCATTCAAATTTAATATGGGATTGTAATCCCGCGCGAACGCTCGTAATACATAATGTTTAAATGGCATGTAGGTTCGCATTCTAACGAGGCGAGTAATTCGGCACCGTCGTACAAAGGATTCTCGCCGCTGCCAAAGTTGTTGGAATTATATATGATTATTGCTATATTTTCATTTGCGAGAAAATGTTGAAAACGTGCAACCTCCGGAATTCCGCACCCTTCTTCGGGTATTGTAACACCGGCGTTCATCACCAGCTCCAACGCTAATTCACGTTGAAGCGCGGAAGTCCGGCATCTTACGGAATTCCACCTGTCGTGCAACACTTCCGTACGTAGATTTCCGCGCTCGCGATAAATTCGTGCCAACACAAGGGAACGAGGTAGGCACAAATTATCTCTATTCCCGAGATCTAAAATTGACCGCTTAGTGATGGCTGTTAATCTGTTTGTCGCACCCCTACGATCTACTGGCATCGCAACGTTGAAAACGCGCACGTCGAAATTTTGCGCGATATTTATTCCTCCGTTACTTTGCGCGATCGAGCTCACAAGATCCCATATGCTCTCCGATGTTAAGTCTCGTGCTGGGCGAAACGATAGCCCCGCCGAACCGTGCGTTAGTTCCGCCGACTCGAACGATAAGCCGACGTAATCTCCCGGCCCAGTCGAACGTAACGCATACGCGTGAATCTCGCGGAACGCGTTTTCTAGCCAACGCACGGTATGCTCGCCTTCGGGTATCGGACGTACTCGAAAACTGGCCTCCCTACCGAGTATACGAAAATTTCTAAATTGTCGCGCGTTTTCTGCCACTAAATCTATATAATTAAATTGTCCGACCTGGTGATGCTGCTGATGCTGATGGTGATCCTGCTGACGTGCATGCTTCTGATGTTCCTCTCCACGGGGGTATTTTCTTCCTCCTCTCCGTCTCTCAGCGATTGAGATCCGTCAGCGTCGGCAGCAACAGTATTCTCCTCCTCCTCCTCCTCCTCGCTAGCACTCTGCGTTTGCGAATCATCATCATCATCGTCAGTGTTCGGAGCAACAGCATCGGTAGGACGGTCCGCACCACCTCCGCCCGACTGTACTAAAAAATTAAAAAACTTAGTCTTATATAATATTGATTTATATTACGTTTAAAGAGTTAACATTTTTTTTCACGACCGCGATAGAGCATACTAACAATAAGGTAACTCACCTTTAGTTGTTTTTATCACTAGCGTAGGTCGACGTTCTTTTTCTTTTTTTTTTAATCTTTGTCTCTTATTAATTTTCCGGAGACAAGGGTCGAACGAAAAAGGGCCGGCGAGTAAAAAACATCTAATCAGAAATAATTACTTGTGATTAAAACGATAAAAATTGCGGAATTAAAAATATAATAGACAAATATTATTACCTTCATAATTGTTAGGTGCATATCTCTCGTCGTCGTCGTCATCGTCATCGGTTTCACTAATAATATCTTCGTCAATATTATCGATATTATCATCCCTCTCCTCCCCCTCCTCCTTCTCCTCCTCCTCCTCCACCTCGTCTATCACCTCCTGCGACTCTTCTGCGTTTCGAACTTCTTGTTCTTGTTCTTGTTCTTCTTCCTCCTCTTCCTCTTCCTCTTCCTCTTCCTCTTCCTTCTCATTGTCGTCTTCCATCAATATTCGGTCGATTACATCGTCGATCGTCGAAACATCATCTGATTCCGATTCTTGTTCTTCTTCTGCTTCCCTCCCTGATAAAATGTAACATTTCGTTATTTCTCTTATTTGCCGCTAAATTTTTATCTTAACTTATTTTTTAAAAACTTACCACGCGGCGTAAATATGACCGAATCTGGTGAGCCCGCAATTCTCACCTCCTCTTCTTGTTCTGTTTCTTCTTTTTCCACCTCCTCTTCTTCATCGTCATCTAAAGCAGTATAAATTATATTTGATTTATTATACAAATATTGCAAGTGTTAGCTTTTACGTGTTATTATTAGTCTCTTACCAGAAAATAAATCGATGACGGGGATGATGTCTGCGGGTGGTGGTGCAACGATTCTGGCTCTTCCTATAAAATTTAATATTTATAATATTTGTTTTTTTTAATGATTAATTAATTTTATTATTTCTAACTTACGTGCTGGTACCGCCTCCTCATCAATGTTTTCTTCCGCTCGACGTCTCTGTCCTCGGCAGACCGGTTGGACGGCGGCAATGCGGTTCTCCACTATTAAATTAGTTTAAATTTTAATGATAAACTCTACTATATAAAATTTTAAGGTGCAATTTTTATTTCTAACACTTTACTTATTTCACCGTTACGACGCAAGAATCTATCAATATGCCCTCTTCCTGCGTCTTCTTCCTCGTGACCAAAAGCTCCACGCATTTTTAATATGTTCGAAATGATGTTCACCAATCTTTCGTTTCTCCTGCAGTAACCCAGTTCATGCATAACAGGGTACTGGAGCACTCACCCGCAAAACTTGCGAAAAGTTCATAATTCGCCTCTTCGACGTTTGTCACTGCTTCTACAAACTTCCGCTCATTAAACACTTTTACAAACACTTGCCCATTAAAGTGTTTGCTTAAATTGCAACTCACTTTAAAAAAATCGACCAAAGTTGCGCGGAGAGACATTTTCGACACTTTACTTGTCTGACTAGCTAAGAGCGTAGCAAGACGACTCCAGTACGGTCGGACAAGTAAGGACTAACTCTCAGCTATAGTATTACAAACTTTATAGTTGAAAATATTTTCAAAAGCTTTTAGAATAATGGCGCGACAAAAATTTTCTAGCTAAGCCATTGGTTACCAAATTCGAGGCTTTCTTCCCGCCCACTTTCTTCCCACCCGCCATTACCGGTGGAAGGGAAAGGTTTTCGGAGAAAAGTTATTTTTTTTGTCATAAACCCTTTTCCGTTTTGTTCACAATAAAACCATTGTTCGGGCGCGCAATAAACGCGCCGAACGAATCGCCGAATCCGTTCCGCGTGAACGCGAGATATCACGAATGGCTCCGCTCAGCCTTTCAACTATGAGACGACCGGGGTTTCAGCTTGAACGCGGACTCGATCGCCAGTTAAGAATTTGAGTGGAAGGCCCAAAAGACAGCAATTGACTTACAATATATATAAACTTTATTCAATATAATAACAAAACTGACGAAACGCTAGATGTACAGACAACTTAGTGCAAATGCACTCGGCGCGCTGTGGCTTGTAGTTTTGAAGCGCGGTTTTACATAAAGTGCGCACAGAAACGCGGTAGAAACGAGAGACGGTATCACGAATGCAATTGTCGCGGTGTGACGGAGTTGCGAAACGCGGTCTTACGTCCGATGCCTACAGAGACGCGGTAGGTAGATACGGCAGGAGGCGAAGCACCGGGGCCACGACAGCGAGAGGGCTCGCTACGAGGCCGAGCGTGCTCGACCCCGCGGGATCGTGATCGTCGGTTTGGTAGGCTGGAGTTCGGGGACATCTGAGAGCTCTCAGTCGAGACTCGGAGCACCGGACCTCGTTTTATGTGTCGCCCTAGGAAGTTGGATAGGGTAGGCTTCGTCGAAGGCAGCAGAGAGCCGGAGATAAGACAAAGTGCCGGCTCCTGTCGAAGCGCCGGCTTATACATATACCTCGGCGCGGCGGGTTCGTTGGAAGGGAGGCCGGCGGTCGGGCGAGCCGCGTGGGGATGCTGACGCGCGCTCACCTTCGGCGCGGATCGGCTCCTTCCGGCGGTGCCGAACTTATCGATAATTTTGCGTGAGAAGCAGAAGAAAAGTATATCGCAGTACATATAACGGACGGATACAATTTTTATATTAATAAATTGGGAGAATCCCCAACAACCATATTCTTTTATTTAAGGTCTTTATTCCAACATGTAACTAGAAGGTTTTATTATCTCATCTGAGAAATTTATTGATTTATTAATTGCTTTCAGTGTAAAAAGCCAAAAACTTCTAGAATAATGACGTGACAAAAATTGTCTACCTAAGGCCCTGGTTAGCAAATTCGTAGCTTTCCTGCTCATTTTTTTCTTACCCTCCCTTTCCGGTGGAAAAAAAAGTTTTCGGAGAAAGGTTCCATGCCATAAACTCTTTTCCGTCTGTTGTTTACAAAATTATATTCTTTTATCTAAGGACATACAAAGAATTCTTTATTAAATGATTTAAAAAAATAAAAAGAGCTCGAATAGATTTTTGTTGTTTCTTTATTTTTTTATAAATATTTTTATTTAAAATTTGAAAATTTTTTAACTATTACGCTTTTCGTATAAGATTTTTAGCCGATCACTTTATTAACAAATTCTCTTAGCTCCCTATAAACTACCTATATATCAGACGTTCTAGTTTAAACTAAAAAAATTCTAGAAAAGTCTAGAAAAATCTAAAGTTTTTTAATTTTTTATCTGCGCGCGCAGACTAATTTTTCTAAAACGTTACAGACGAAGTTAACGTTTTGACTAACGTTACGAAGCCAAAATCATTCGAGTCCCAACGTTCGAAGCGACAAGTTCGCCAGTGAAAAAGTATAACTCTCTCATCTGACTTTTCGATTAGTGTGTGTGTGTCAGCCGATATTACGAAAAAATAAGAACAATGGCTAGTCACAGAGAAGCCGCTAATAATTCTGAGAAGCGGATGTTCACTCGCGATATTCCTGATAAAGGGATTCCCGATAAGGGACGTGACTTCGAGGGAAGAAACGAGCAATTACATATGCTGCTATCGACAACATATGGACTCAACAGCTCCCATACGAAGAGAATTCATGTGGGTTTGCAAGCAATATCCGAGGGAGTTTTCGTGCCGTTGGTCAAATTAACCGGCAACTGTGCGGACGGCGTTTATTTCGACGAGAAATCGTGGCAGCAGTTTCAAGAGAACATAAGACTCGTGAGCGAATATTTAAATGGAGAAAGCAAAGCCGTATTCTATCTCCATTAACAATATCTCCGTCAATTTTACTTTGGCCTACGGAGCAAGATCCATATTGTTGGCGTACAAGGAAAACGAGGAAAATACTTCTACCAGGACGGATCAACGAACAAGCGAGGAAAATTGTCCACCGACGAAGAAACGAAAAACACACGCTGTGGCAATTGTGATGCAGAAACTTACATTTCTCGGACTGAAAAATATTGCAAAATGTATCGATGCACATTTATTACATTTAAAATCAGTGGCCGATAATGTTAACAATTGCGCACGTTATCTTATTAAAGAAATAGAGTTAAATCTTTTTAAAAGTTATATAGATAAAAATATTGTGAAATTAACTCTCAGAGGAAATTACAACGACATTGAGCGTAATGTACGTACGCAAATAACCGATTTAAATTTCCTCGATATGTATTTTGATATAGTATTTTTAGAACTTATTTTGCTGCGCTTTACCAAAATCCGTCGTATAATTTTGTCGAATCGCGGATTGTAAATTTTATAACATTATTGTTTAAAAAATTTATCTACAACTTTACTTTATAAGCGACTAAATTGTACTTTTTCCTATGAAGAAGAATTTGTAGTAATAAACATTTTTTTTGTAACTTCTACTTTTTTCTATTTTTTTTCAATCCTCACGTTCTCCGCAACAAATTTCTTTTTCTTTTTCTTTTTCAGGATTGGTCAAAGTTTCTAAATTGTAAATTTTTTGAATGCGCTCATTAATAAAAACTTTTATTTAAAACGGAATAGTTGCATGACGTCATAAAGCGAACCTGTCCGTTCCTGTTTTACAACCTCGTTTCCGCAGGAAATAAGTACTTAATACATGAGCAAATCTTAGAAACTAAGCGTGTTTGTTTATTTCGAAAACTCTTTGCCCAGACTTAAGTCCTAAAAAGAACACCGTCATAAATCATAAAATTCCTTTAAAACAAAAAAAGGGTTGGATTGCGTCACGTCTCGATACAAACCTGGTCGTTTCTGTCCAGACCCAAGTCCTAAAAGAACACCATCATAAATCATAAAATTCCTTCGATACAAAAAATGGTTGGATTGCGTCACGTCACAAATCGAACCTGTCCGTTCCTGTTTTCTCCTCCCCTCGAGGCAAAACGCTCTTAAAAATTCCACTTTCCGTTTTCGGCATCTTAGCATCATATCCTTTTTCGAGCTTAGCGTCGTCTACCACGTGCTCTCGTCAAAATGGCGCTGGTCGGCTCTTCCGCTATTTTTCAGCGTGACTTCAGCGTCGTCCACCACGTGCAGGCCCAAAAAGACGCTGGAGCCTTTAAGCGGGGGAGCCAATCAGACGCTGGGTAGGTATGGAGTATCCAATCAAAACGCACCATTTAGTTACCATTTTGAATCCGACATTTTTGTTTTGTAGTCGTCCACCACGTGCAGACCCAAAAAAAGTTACTAGGCACTAGACACCCTAGGCGGGAGAACCAATCAGACGCTGGGTACGTATAGGGTATCCAATCAAAACGCTCCATTTGAATCCGCCATTTTTGACTCGTAGTCTTCCACCACGTGCAGTCCCAAAAAAAGTCACTAGACACTAGACGCCTCAAGGAAGAGAGGGCCAATCAGGCGCTGGGTAGGTATAGGGTATCCAATCAGAAAGCTGGGTAGGTATGGGGTATCCAATCAAATCGCTCCATTTTATCCCCACCTCTCATGCGGCAGCCAATCAGAGAGCTCCGAGGTCACGTGGGCAGACCGTCTGGCCACGCCCCTGGCGCCGGAGGAATTGGTAGAGGGGGTTTGTTTTGACGCCCCATACCTACTTACTTACCACTTACGGGCGCGGTAGTCAATGTACGGTGTAGCCACTTGTATTGTGGACATACACGGAGTGTACACGTGATGCCGATAGGCTCGCGCAGGAGCTCGCGAACGGCTACGGCGATATATGAGCGCACTTGATAGCGCTCACAATTAGCGAATGCGCGTATGCACGAGATGCACCAGTCGCGCGCACTCGAATATGCAATGCTTGCAGAGCGACGAAGGTCTGAGCGAGTGTACGTAACGCGGTAAGATACGCGCATTGAGATTCGAATTGTTCTTCGACTGGATGATGTAGCGGGCGCACAATGGCGCGGCACGTAACGCGCACTGATTTGCGCGTAGATTAGCGGGGCTCTGAAAGAGCAGTAAGACTGGTGTGCACGACGGCGTATATGCGACCGCGTGAAACGGAGTAAAGTGAACGGAAGTAGGAGTTATTTTGAGAGATCTACCCCGGGAGCTCCGAGGGGGGAGCGGGGCGGGGGGGTACCGCGGGCAAGGGGGGGCGAGGGGGGGGGGGGCCGGGGGGGAGGGGGTGGGACTTGAAGGCGCGGGTGGTCCGCGGGGAGGGGGGGTGGTCGGCGAGCATGTCGGGACATGTTTATTAAATGTTAATAAACATATCGTTGACAAGGGTACCGCCGAGGGGGGGGGGGGGTCCGGGTTGTAGGCGGGGGGGGGGCGGGGGGGGGGGGGGGGGTCGTCACTTTATCGGCGCGGGGTATTACAAAGGCGATGGGCGCCGTTCGGCTGCTAGAATTTTATCGGCGGCGCGCCGCGGGAAGATGGGGGTCCGCGTCCAACGGCCACGTCGGTCCGCGTGACGTCACACGGCTCGCCCGCGTCTCGTTCGCGTTGTCTTTCCCTCAGCGCGGTCTCTCTCTCTCTCGCTCCCACGTTATTAATTTTTAGGTAAAAGAAACAAAAAAGAAACAAAAAAGAAAATACTTCAATCTCGACGAGGGGGGGCCCCATGGCCGCGACCCGCCGGCATCCGTCTCAACGCGAGGGAGTCGGCGTAAATTTGTTCCCGCCCGCGTCCGATGGCCGGGAGGCCGAGAGCGTTCCGCAGCGCTCGCCCGCGTGAAATACCGGGTGGCGTGCCCACCTGAACTGTTGGGAGCCGGGGCGCGGGTTGTGCCCGCCCGCGTCCGATGGCCGGGAGGTTGAGAGCGTTCCGCAGCGCTTGCCCGCGTGAAACACCGGGTGGCGTGCCCACCTGAACTGTTGGGAGCCGGGGCGCGGGTGGCTGACGCGGGGGAGCGGCGGACCTTGCCTCCTGAATCTCACTATCACTATCAGATTCAAAGTTATCAATGTCAAAATCAGAATCAAAAAATTCCGCGATATTAATGTTTAGTACTGGCCGCCCGCGGGGGATCAGCCCGCGTCCGCCACCGTTCGTCCGCGGGCTACGCGGGAGACGCGGGAGACGCGGGAGAGCAGCGACAAAGTTGTTAAAATTAAAATCATCAAAGTTAAAATTAAAATTATCAAAGTCGTTAAAATTAAAATTAAAATCATTTAAATCTTCGGCACTTCCCACAATTTCACTTAATTTTACGTATTTAGCCTGATACGGGGGAAGGTTTGGAGGCATCACAAACAAGAAAGTAAAAAACAATCACAAAGGCGTCACTAATCCTCGGAAAAAATATTTTCGGGCGAAACACGTTCAAGCAGGCTCACGGCTACGATGAGACTGAAGTCGCCAGAGAAAAATATAATGGCGGTCATGTAAACTAATAGTCGCTTCCAGCGAAGTCTCTCGCTACAAAGGCGAGCGCTTCATAGTTTACGATATACGAATAGGCGAGCGTCGCCGGAGCATCGCTTCATAGGTTACGATATACGATACCTTAAATTTCAAGTGGTCTGAGTGGTTCGAGTCGAACGTCGCATATACGACTCGAATGGAAATGCATGTGAAGAAATTAAGTCGTGATTTATATTTAAAAAAATACATTTTTTATTCTTCTTTTACATATTTTTTGTTTTTACATACTACGGTAGCGCACTAAAAAACAATTCTACTCGATAGATGGAGCATCGCGTCGATGCACAGATTTGCGACTGTAAACAAAATAGCGAGTTAGACACTTGTCTCTGCAATGATCTCACCCTTCTAAAACATGCGAGCCGCCATTCGGTTACGGCGTTTCGCACACTACAAAAGCGAGCGCCGATGGTCCGACGACGGTTTAAAGATAAAATAGCCGAGGCAAACAATTGATAAAATTTGTCACCGATGACGATTCAACCGTTGCGGAGTCCTCTTCATGTTTTTTCTAGAAAGAGCCGTTGCAGATTACGATTAAACCGTCGCGGCGGTATTCGGTTATGGCGCGGCATATTACAAAAAGCGAGCGCCGATGTCCGGCTGCTGGAATGTATAAACAAAATATGTCTAACGATAATTATACAAACGCATAACATCCATTGTCGCCAGGATGATTATGGATCCACATTTTGCGGATCACAGTCTTCGGCTAGCTTTCGCGACGCGAACGTTCATATTTGCGGGTAAAGTTTTTTTGTGTCAAGTATTCAATACGGAAGAATATTTTTCACGATAAAGGAGATGGCAATAATTCAGATATGGATCGCGAGTTAACGGACGACAGCGACTATTTTAGTGACGAAGACGACAATCATGAAGAAGTCATCGATAGAATAGTGCTGCGTTGGGAAATCGTTGAACTAAATCTACGTGTGAGACATTGTGTAATTTATTTTTATTATTCAACGGGTGGTGCACTTGCACTATGTGCTCCATGCATGGTTACTCTATGGGACCTTAATTTCGGCATGTACGCTCGCCTAAAACACTTCGTTGAGAGACGCGGAACGACGCATGGCCGGTATTGTTCAAGATGTCGTGAATCATTGTATATGATATTTCCGCGTAATATGTGCCCGATTTGTACACGATAAAAAAATATTATCACGGCTTTTAAAACAATAATTTCGAGGCAATAATGGATGCAGATTCATCCAACGAGAATCGTCCGTTGTCACCGGACAGCACTTATAACAGCGATAGAGACGATAACCGTAGAGAAGTTATGAAAAAAATAGTGTCGCGTCCCGAATTTTTAGCGTTAGATGGACGTACGAAGTGTTGCGCAATTTATTTTTATTTTGAATATGGTTCAGATAACCTGTGTTATTCGTGTATGATCGCTGCACCAGACACTGGTGAGCACATACGTAAATATCGAGAGCATGTAACCGAACCGTACGAGGTAATGAACGTTCAATTTTGCACAGATTGTCGTAATACTCCATTGTTCCAAATATATACGTGCAACATGTGCCCGACTTGCATGAAGTGATAAAAAAAAAACATTATCGCGAGTGGGACATTATACACAACGTGCGCAACATGACGGAACACGTGCGGATAATTGAAGAGAAATCTGTGGAGCCTCCAAAATCTTGGGATGAAATACAAATGGAATGTATTACAACAGATATCATCAATGGTTTGCGTGAAGAAGATCAAGGAGTGAAATTGAGGGATGTGCGACGAATATCGCCGGTGCAGTTTCTTCGCGATCGCGAACTCGGTATACGCGGAACCGGTCAACGCTTCGCTAGACAAAGAGTCGTTATCGATGCCTCTTCTCCTTATGACTGGGATTCTAACGTGAGACGAAAAGTGTATCGACGGCTGCGGGACGAGTGCGTTAGTGAGGAAGAATCACGTGCAGCTCGCTGTACTGACGTTGTGCCTATTGTTGACTATCGCTATTGGGCGTCTAAATTTTGTGAACAGCTCTATGATTGTGAAGCAACATACATTAAGATTCATACAGGTATTGGGAAATACGTCGAATTGGTGGTGATGAACAATTCGATACGTTTGTATATGTACCCTCACCGTTTCAATAATCCTAATCATCCATTGATGCTTCAAAAAACCTATGAACGTGACATTGATGATAGTAATAATTGGATGATTAATGTCCCCTACTTCAGGCCTTATTCTTTTATGTTTGACCACTATCGCATTCAAAGTGGCAAACGATACTGTTCAGCGTGCAATCGAGTCACGTGCAAGTGCTTCATCGAAGAATGTGGCGTGATCTAAAAAAGACAGTATTAAAAACAAAACATGGAACATCACGATGAAACGGAACGCAACCTGTTGGAACAATCCAACCAAATCGCTACTTTGGACGAATATTTTACATGGACACGGCGATGCGAGGAATTTATTGAGCAGCTCGAAGAAGACTGTCGTTCCAAACGTCCGCGGCTCTCAATCACAGATGAGAGCCGCGTAAACAGACAATCTTTAGTGGCAAGAATCGCGCGACTCGAAGGTGCGAAGACTCTATTACAGAGACGGTTCGTACATATCGGTGGTGAGTACGCGGCGGGCGCCGCTAGTAGTGACGATAACGCGGAAAGACTCGTTTGGCGAGAGATCGATGCCGCGTTCGAAAACCGTGTATCGACCGGTGCGGTGATAAATATCAATTACATCGAACCGCGAAAATTTCTCGAAGACGCTGAAGTCATCGTGCTCGATCGTGTGCGGAACGTCATGCAAAGACACGCAAGTGTAAAGATAAACACTGTGTTCAACGGCGAGTTTGTGACGGGTGACAAACGTGCGAACAAAAGTGTTGGCACGGGAAACTATGAACTCTTTCGTGCGTCCGATCTGCGCGAGTGGTACGAGCGACACGTTATCGAGCCTACTTTATCGCGTCTCGAAGAGTTTCAGGAACGCGACAGCGGGTGGGCGTTGTCGCGTATACTCAATCTGACTGTGAACGTGAACAAATACAATCCTTTGCACGCGGGATGTTACATCAATTTACCGCAAGAAATTAAATCGAAGAAAGCGGTGATCAACGTGCATTCTATGGACAATGCATGCTTCGCGTGGTCAGTGGTGGCTGCTTTACATCCAGTCGAAAGACATTCAGAACGGGAATCCTCGTACCGACATTACACAACAGTATTAAATTTACAAGGCATTGAGTTTCCAATGATTTTGAAACAGATTAAAAAGTTCGAACGACTCAACGATATATCCATCAATGTGTATACCATCGAGGGAGAAAAGACGCCAACCGTTCTCCCGATACAGCTCACCGACCTGAAGACACAAAAGCACGTCAATTTGCTGTACGTGCAGGACCCGCGAGACAACAACGTGGGGCATTTCGCGTGGATAAAAAATCTATCGCGTCTCGTTAGCTCGCAATTGAGCAGGCACAATGGTCGGAAATACTTTTGCGATCGGTGAGTACCTATACTCCTTTTTAATAAAATTATAAAAGTATTTTTAATATAAAAAATTAAAAAAAAATGTGTTTTTCTTTTGCAGTTGTTTACATTATTTTAGATCGAGCGAGAAATTGGAAGCCCACGGAGTAGACTGCCGAGAGATAAACAACTGTGCGATCCGACTACCGAGCGAGGACGACAAGTGGCTGAGTTTTAAGAATCACAGCAGGAAGGAACGAGTTCCGTTCGTCGTGTACGCCGACCTGGAATGTACCCTCGAGGGTGTTTACGATAACTAATCGGATCGCTGATCGAACTGAGCAGTGGCACTCAACCGCTAGACTTCTAAATTTCCCCAGACTAATCCGGATCAGTGATCCCTGTCTCACAGCAGCACAGCACTGATCCCGCATGGTGGAAGAAAGTTGACGGAGAAATTATAATTTTATTGAAAGGTAATTCCAGGTAATCCTTTTTATTTGTCATAAATAATTGTACGAAACATAAAATAAAGTTAGTAATAGTAATTTTAAATGTATTTATTTTAATATTTTTGGTCTAAACATTGGATTCTTTTTCATAAAATTAATCTATTCCAAAGTTTGAGGTTATATTGGAAAAGCGTAAAATTAATAAAAAAACATTTTATTAATTATTAGATAGATAAAAACTGATGACTGATGATTGATGATTGATGATTGATGACTGATGATTGATCGATGACTGGACATCGCCTACAACGCATGAAGGTAGTTCGGAAGACACTATACTGTGGTAAGTTATAAATGTAGATAAAAATTATGCAATTTGTAATTATTCATGTTACAATATGAAAATAAGAATTTATTTATATCTTTGCAGAAAATATTGAATATATCCGTCGTGCGCAGACACTCGGCGACGGTGTACAAACGAATGCGGAGCTGATCTGTGCGGTTTGCGACAAGACTGACAAGCTGTCGAGGTGCTCGCGTTCCTAAGTCGTCTTCTACTGCATCAAGGAACACCAGAAACGCGATGGGAAACGCCACCGGGAGTTTTGCGCGACTCACCCCGTGGCCGTCGCGTCTACGGAGGAGTCGTTCTCTGCCACCTCTGCTACCTCCGCTACCTCTCTGTCGCTATCGTCCTCGCGAACGAGCGTTTTGACCTGGAATTCAAGTTATTTGTGTATATATTTGTATATTGTTATACGTATGCTCTTGCATGTTACAATGCCTAACTTTATGTAATCTAAGAAAATTAAAATATATAAGAAGAAAAAGAGGATTACTTTCAATTAAAAGAAAATAAACAAGAAATATCATTGAACATTTCTATACAATAAAAGCATTCTATTAAATTGATTTGCTGTAACAAGATCACAAAATGTAAAAATTGAAATTACAACAGATATGATATAAACTTAGGCATTCTAAAAGGCAAGACAACACGCATTGCACGTTTAACTTAATAGAATATTTTTTTATGCCAATTTTTATCTATCTAACAATTAATAAAGATCTCACCGATCTTGGGGTCGGAACGCTCGTTCGCGAGGACAGCGGCAGAGGTAGCAAACACGGCATTCGGGTCACAAAGATACATCGCGTATTGCAATTTACTCAATCTACGTGGCTCCGCACTTACATCGAGCTCAATACAAAGAACACTGGCCAAGAACGATTTTGAGAAAAATTTATATAAATTGATGAACAACGCGGTTTTCGGGAAAACGATGGAAAATGTTCGCAATCACGTCGATGTAAAATTACTGACAAAGTGGAAAGGTAGATGCAACGCGGAGGCACTGATCTCGAAACCAAATTTTCATAGCAGGAGCGTGTTTTCGGAAAATCTGATAGCCGTTGAACTGCGAAAACTCGAGGTTAAATTTGACAAACCTATTTACGTCGGCATGTGCATTCTCGACATATCGAAAGTCTGTTTGTACGAATTTCATCACGAGTACATGTCTCCCCTGTATGGTGACATGTGTAGAATTATGTACACCGATACGGACAGCCTTATATACCACATCGAGTGCGAGGATGTGTACGAGAACGTGAAACGCGATATCGTTAGATTCGACACGAGCGATTACGCGATCGACAACGCGTACGGTATAACGCTCGAGAACAAAAAAGTGCCGGGCTTGATGAAGGACGAGAATAACGGTGCGATCATGACCGAATTCGTTGGACTCAGGGCGAAGATGTACGCGTTGAGAGTGGATGGTAAGAAAGACTGTAAAAAAGCGAAAGGTGTCAAGAGCAACGTCATAGCGCGTACTATAACGTTCGACGATTACACGAGATGTCTGCGAGACGAAATTGAAATGACGCGACGGCAATCCTGTATACGATCGAAGTTGCACGAGGTGTACACCGTGTCCGAAACAAAAATCGCTCTGAGTCCGTACGACGATAAGCGATACGTTATACCAGATTCGACCGATACGTTACCGTGGGGACATTACCGAATACCTTTGTAACGTACGCATGTATGTATGCATGTATGTAATAGTATAACGTATGCAGTAGTATATGTATGTAATAGTATAACGTATTGTGAGTATTATATTACAGTATTGGAATGAATATTAATAAAGATATGACACATGTGTATTTCATATTTTTTACGTACTTTATATGTATTTCATATTTTCAAACATTTTACATGTATTACATATTGCATTTTTATGTTAAGAATAAAAAATACAGTTTGCACGAATTAAATAACATTGTCCTTGTGTATCCATGAATTGTGCGATCCATCGAATCCCAGCCATTTAACGTAAACCTCATCACCCCTCTTGCGCAGTACTTTTTCCACGAGATACACGTCCGGATAAGTCGCGCGATGCAACTCGTGCTCGTAGAACGCCCCAGCGACGGATTTTCCGCGATAGTCCTCGAGTAGATAGGTAACGGGATTGGTACGCTGCACTTTAACGATCTTAAACACCTCGGTGGTCCAATTCGGTGTGTAACCCTTCTCGAAAATTGTTTTGTATTTGCTAACGCGCACCGAGTCACCCACTTTGAATTTTGCCGGACCCACGATTTTTATCGCGCTGTACACCGTAGCCAAGAGTGTTTCGGCTTTCGCGGGGGTAACGTCGACGGGTCGCATGCCGATGGTTCGATGCTTGCGCGCGTTGTAATCCGACACGAGTCGCGGCAACGCGTCGACCCACTTGTAATTTCCGTTGAGCGTAAACATCTTCCACATGTTGTTCTTTAACGTACGATTGAATCGCTCGACGACCGACGCCTTCAACACCGAATACGTGGAATAATGATTGATGTCGTGTTTTCTCACGAGACGTTGCACGTCGGCGTTGTAAAATTCCTTCCCCATGTCGGTTTGTAGATTACTAGGGCACCTCCCGCTACGTCGAATTATCTCAGCGATAGCATCAGCTGTCTCGCTGCCGCCTTTACCCTTGAGCGGCACGGCCCACGCGTACTTGCTCAACACATCGATGACGGTGAGTATGTAGTGGTAGCCTCCGTTGAAACGCGAGTACGGACGCATCTCGACGATGTCAGCCTGCCACAGGTCGTCGTACCCTCGCACTATGACGTGTCTGCGGGGAAAATTTCTTCTCGCCGATGCGTGCAATTCGTCCACCAGCCGTCGCTTTTCGATATTTTTATCCGCATCGGTCGATTTTAACGGTTTCATGTTTCGTTGTCGCCGTTTCTGTTTCTAATGCATCGTTCGTAGCAGTTTCTGAACAGTTCATAACCGCTTCTGAACAGTTCGTAACCGCTTCTGAACCATTCGTGAATCGTTCGTTGTCGTTCGTCGTCGTCAGTTAACTGCTTCCTACCACTCATCGTCGTCGTCGTCGACGTTCTCTAGCCGTTTGTAGCCTTTCCTGTCTCCGCGTAGTTCGCAGCTGTTTCTAAACCGCTCGTAATCGTTTTTAAGCTGTTTTTGAACCGTTCGACAACCGTCCGACAACCGTTCTCGAACCGTTGAACAGCCGTCCGACAACCGTTCTCGAATCGTTCGTTGCTGTTCCTCGCCGTCGTTAATGAACCGTTGCTTCTCTTCACTCGTCGCCTTTCGATAGTCGTTTCTGTTGAACCGTTTGTCCATTGTTGTTCGTTGTCGCGTCTGATTCAACGATATTCGCACGTCGAAGCTTGTTTATCGCAGTCCGTAACGCTTGCACATCTTGCTCGAACGCAGTCAGCTTCTCGTCTGATTCTTTTCGTTGATTGCTCAACATTTTAAAGAATTGATCAACGTACAGTTTGTTAACCGCGTCACCGTCAGTCTCAGGTTGCGCTACGCGACGAATCTTGCGCGACCTTGCGTCAAAGTCCGTGGCGGTGCGACACAGAGCGTTATTGAGCACGAAATTTCTCATTAATCCGCTCCACCGATGATACGAAATGGCATTCGTCGCGTCTCCGCTGTGCTCGAACAATCCAAATTTGTTGATCGGCATTTCGACGCTGATTGAACGGATCGCCGACGCATAGTTTAATTTATAATAAGCCCGGCTTCGCGAAGTTCCTCGATGATCGACATGATCTCGTTGTCGTGGGCATTGTTGCCAGCTTGACGCGAAGCGTCGAGCAATCGCAGACGATCCACCAGCTCGTTGGGGTCATCCCAGTGCACGTAGTCGATCTTATTGTCGGTTAGCGTCATCGCGCGAGGCGCGAATAATCCTTTTCCGGATTTTTTCTTTTTTTTGGATCCGGTCGACATCAACGGTGCGATTATCTGTGTATACTTGTATCCCACGTTGCCCTTTAGTCGCTTGTTAGGATCGTGTTGGAATTTATGAGCACTCGTTGCCAACAGTATGCTCTTGTATTTTTGCATATCGTCTTCCGTGTAGATATCGTCGTCGGGCATTCTCTTGAAGATCAACTCGTAAATACCGGGTGTGCCGGCGTATCGTACGCCGTCGATATAAATGTTATCCGCTTTGTCCACGTCAAAACGTTTATTACCGAGCATCAATTCATTATTGCCGAGATAAACGCCGTACGCTATGTCCATCGTTGGATAGGCGCTCAAAAGCTCTGCGATGTAAATTCGGCTCATTGGACCCAAGTGATCTTCCAACGATTCTATAAACCATTGTCGACCCTCCGACGTTTTCAACCGTTTATGAACGGTTTTCCTGATCGAGTCGTCCGTGGTTTCGAAAACATTCGCGGTTTCAAGAAATTCGGGACTTGTACGTTGCACGGTTTGCGTCGGTGTAGAGGTTATCGGTGTAGAGGTTATCGGTAGTACTGTCGATTGATTAGATTTACGCGGTGTCAATGAAAGATCCGACCAGGAGTCTAATCGTTTCTTCTTTCTCTTCGGTGTAGCATCCTCCTCCTCCTGCCCGCGCTGTTGAACGGATAGCGGTTCGATTTTCGCGTCAGCGTCGCTCTCCGTCGGCTCCTCTTTTTTCACCGCGATCAAGCTCGAGTTGTCAATGATCTTTTTCAACGGCCCGATGAGAGGTTTAAAGTGCGTGTCCAACTCAATGTCCTTCTCGATCTTACCGGTCTTCAAAGCGCGAAGTTTTTTGCGAATCGAATCACTCGTCTTCGCAATCTCTTTTACGACCTTCTCGCGTTCGCGAATATTCTCGTTCCCGTCGATCGCGGCCATCGCGGAAAAAAGCAGAGTGTCGATTTCTCTCTGTAACGCTAACGTTTCACCTCCGACGAGGTATCGGCAACGACTGATCGTTTTTACGGTATCGCGAACACGTTAAATCCTTTTCTGTATCGACCGTTCGAAAGCGCGCTGTCCTTGTCTATCACTACGAATCCATACTTTTGTTGCCAACAATCGTGGCACAACGCGCAAAAATCATCGTACGACATGTCGGTATTCACGTGATCGTTGTACACGTGTTTCAAATTGGTACCATCCTGTTTGAACAGGATCAGCAGATTCGCGTTGTCGCGTATCAGATGTTTAGGTATTCTCGCGTACGTCTGACAGAGATAGAAGGAGTCGACGCTCGAGTGCCTGCCCATTGAGAAATACTCTCTCACAGAGTCTTGCTTATCGCACGCTACGTCATCGAAGACGAAGATCGAGTTTGGACGCGCGTCGCTCGGTGGAATGACGTCACTGTTATTGGAGAACGTAAAGTAGCCGATTTCGTCGATCGATGTCAACAAATTCTCCAAATATCGATATTTCGGCTGTTGCAACGATTTCGAGTATACGTACACGTTTTCGAAACGTACGCCGTGCGGACTTTCCAGCAAGCTTATCAAGACGTTGGTTTTACCGCAATTCGAGGGGCCGCAAATGATCGCGCGTATAGTAGTCGGTAACATCGTACCGTGCTTGCGTTTCTCCACGTTGCCTCCCATCGACCGTGATCTGTCGTCGCAATTCGTCACGCGAATCGCCAACGGTTGTCGCACGAATCTCATTTTTTTCCACACTGCCGACTTTCTGGCTGACTCGAACGCCTATTTATAGGCGAGCGGAACCGCGAATCGCTCAGTAGCAAAAATGTTCGTCCTACTGTCGAGACCTTCCGATATTCGCGACTTGAGCGCCGAACAGCTGCAATTTGTGCCGAAAGCCGTTCTGTTGCAAACGTGCGGCGATCACGTCCACTACGTGTGGGACAAGCTTCCGGAACATATAAAGGCGGATTTGGAGGTTCAAGCATATCGTCGCTGTTACGAACATTACAATCAACCGTGGCAGCGAACGCACATCGACGGTCCCGCGCCAATGATAAAGGATTGCGGCGAATGTCAACGAAAAAAAATGGTGGAGGCCTGTTAAATCGCGCGATAAACGCACTTCCGTTCGAATTACACATTCCCAGCTATCAATTTTGCGGTCCGGGAACTCGTTTACAAGAACGATTGGCGAGAGGCGATCAAGGTATTAATCCATTGGACGCGGCGTGTCGCGAGCACGACATAGCCTATTCGCGTAACCGCGATCTCACCGAGAGACACGCGGCGGACGAGATACTCGCTGCGGAAGCGCGAAAACGCATTACCGCGAGAGATTCGACTCTCGGGGAAAGAGCTGCCGCTACAGCCGTCTGGGCGACCATGAAGGCTAAGACGAAGCTCGGAATGGGCTTGAAAACGAAAAAATCGAAAACGGTGAAGAAAAAAAAGCTAACGAAAAAACGGATACTTCCGACAGCGAAACGAGGCGGTGTATTGCCGATTCTACCGTTGTTGGGAGTTCTCGGTTCTCTGGCCGGCGGAGCGGCGGGAGTCGTAAAGGCCGTGAACGATAACAAAGCCGCGCGGCGTCAGCTGGAAGAGATGCAACGTCACAATCGCGCCGTGGAAGGTCACGGACTTTATCTCGCTCCGTACAAATATGGACGAGGACTGTATCTCGGCCCGCACAAACGCGGGCGAGGAGTAGCGTCGAAAATAAAAAAAAAAAAAACGTCAAAAAGACGTTAAATATGCCCGCGGGTATTACGACTAACGTACAATTGAATCGGCTGGCAAGGCGTATGCGCGTACCGTTCTTCAGAGGTGTCTTCATGCGTGATTCGTTACCGATCGGCGGTGTACGTCGAAACGAGAGCGGTATCGTGAATTTGGACGATGCAGCGGGTCCCGGTACTCATTGGGTAGCGTACGCGAAGAGGGAAGATCGAGTCGTATATTTCGACAGTTTCGGCAATCTTCGACCGCCGAAAGAATTGGTGCGATATTTCGGGCCGAGCGTGACGAAGATCGAATACAATTGCACGTCTTATCAGCGATACGATCAGAACATCTGTGGACAATTGTGCCTGCGATTTCTCCGGACGATCGACGCTAATTTAAAGCCTGACGGTGCGCCGTGGTGACTCAGTATTCGTTAACGGTTTCCGCCGACATGTCTATAACGTTCACGCTGACTGGGAAGAGCAGCATCCTCGCGGAGCACTATTTTCCCGCCGTGGATCTGAGCGACGGTGACTACGAGCTCGGTCTAACGTGTTTTGAGACTTATCACACGATTCCGAACGTGAATTCTTCGAACAATAAATTTTATTTCGACGAGGATGACACGGAAATTACGATTCCCGAGGGATCGTACGAGATACGAGCCATACATGAGTTTTTGAAACGTGAAATTTCACGAAAACGCCCGCGACGCGTAAATCGTTCCAACGATGATCGTACGTCGGTCGCGAATATCGCGCGAGAGGCGACCGCTCGCGCGAACAGCTACGAAGACGAGGCCGCGGAATACCCGATAGTGCTCCGCGCAAATTACAATACGATGAAGAGCGAGATCAAGTGCGCTTTCAAAGTGAACTTTAACAAACCGAACAACGTTGGATCGCTGCTGGGATTCTCGTCGAAGCGTATATTGCAGCCGGGACAGTGGCACGAATCGGACGCGTCGATTAATATTATCAACGTAAACATTATCCGCGTGGAGTGTAACGTGACCGCGGGTGCGTACAGCAACGGCAAACGTGTTCACACGATACACGAATTTTCACCGAGCGTACCACCGGGATATAAGATATCGGAAACGCCGGCGCAGATCATTTACCTGCCGATCATCGCGCGAAGCGTTACGGATCTAACGATACGCGTCACGGATCAAGACGGACGATTGCTCGATTTTCGAGGAGAAGAGATCACCGTCAGATTGCACGTACGACGGCTACAGCGATAACGCGCGACGTGTGACATGCTCGTGTTGAACGACTCGGAGCACGCGACAGATAAGAATATCTTTACGACTGCGACGATCGACGATATCATCAAATCGACATTCGGTAGCGTTAAAACAGAGACGAAAACAGAGACGAGAAAGAAGCTCAACGCATCGAACGTTAAATTTTTACAATCTCTGGGATTCGCGGTACGAAACATCTGAACGATGACTGAAATTCTTAACATCGGAGGCGAGCCGGTCTTTGACGATCGCATCGTCAAGATCGAGACTCACACGTACAACCCGTACGCCAACACAACGTTCGAGTATAGCGACGAGATACGAATACCCATACAACAGCAGGATCTGTATACGTTGCCGTGCGAAAGTTTTCTCTACGTCGAAGGAACATTGACGGTGACCGGAGCAGCCGGCCAAGCCGATAACGTGGTATTGGGGAATAATTGCGTCGCGTTCATGTTCGATGAAATTCGATACGAGCTCGACGGTGTGGAGATTGATCACTGCAGAAACGTAGGAATAACCAGCACGCTCAAGAACTACGTAACGGTATCGTCCGACAGAAGCGTGATCCTGCGAAACGCGGGCTGGGAACCACATAATAATCCCAACGGATACTTCAATTTCTGCGTACCGCTCAACCTGTTACTGGGATTTTGCGAGGATTACAAACGCGTGGTGATCAACGCTCGTCACGAATTAATCTTGATACGATCGCGCACCGACAACAATTGTCTGGTGGGAAGTCTCGCGTTGGAGCCTACTGTCAAACTACTCAAGATACAGTGGCGAATGCCTCACGTGGTATTGAGCGAGGTCAACAAGCTGTCGATGCTGCGCGCCTTGGAAAACGGACGATATCTAAGTATGGGTTTCCGTTCGTGGGATCTGTACGAGTATCCCCTGTTGCAGAACACGACCAAGCACTCGTGGGCCATTAAGACCGCGACTCAGCTCGAGAAACCGCGATACGTCGTCTTTGCTCTGCAAACGGGTCGGAAGAACGTCATGTCCGCGGACACGAGCCGATTCGACGACTGCAAATTGACCAACGTGAAACTCTACCTAAACTCGGAAGTCTATCCGTACGACGATTTGAATTTGGACTTTGGTAAACACAGATGGGCGATTCTCTACGATATGTACGCGCGTTTCTGCAAGGGCTATTACGGATACGAATATCTCGAGCCGAGTCTCACCGTTTCGACTTTTCTACGTAACGGCCCGTTCGTGATCATCGATTGCTCTCGACAAAACGAATCCGTCAAAAACGCCACCGTGGATGTCAGACTAGAATTCGATTGCATGGAGAATGTACCGCCGAATACCTCCGCGTACTGTCTCATCATACACGATCGCGTGATCGAGTACAATCCGTTGACCAACGTAGTGCGCAAAATAGTCTGAGTGTTCGCGGCAACGTCGACGAAAATTTTCTCTCTTTAACTCCCGATACAAATTTATGAGGGGGAAAAAGGGGAGCAGAATATAAAAATCAGAGTGTCGCGAAACGCGCGTCATTCCTCTCGATTCACGCATCGAAGAAAGAGAGATATCTCTTCATGCCCGCACCAACGTTCGTCGACCTGCAAGGTTTCGTCGTCGGGATGAAATTTGTCGTGAAGGAGGTGGCGGTGCTGAGAAACGGGGCCGTTCTGGCGCATTACATCTTTACATGCCCTATGCCGTGGAATCTCCTCACAAAATCCGACAAATCGTGCGCTTCCTGGTTGATTCGCAATCACCATGGATTACGATGGGAAGACGGAAACGTGCCGTACAGCAAGGTGAAGCGTTTAATTATGTCGGCCGTGCTCGGTGAGGAAAAGGACGACAACGATGACGACAACGATGACGACGACGACGACGACGACGAGATGCCGACTCTCGTGTACGTCAAGGGATGTCAGAAACGAGAATGGCTGGTGGATCTGCTTGAAAATAAAGCGAGAAAAAACCTAAACATCGAGACTCTGGATGCGGATTACGAAGATATCGAATCTTTAAATATTCTAGATGCTACCAATACTATGCGATGTGGAAAACACGTTAAGAATTGCGCGTTGCAAAATGTATTAAAAATATTTAACTGGTGGTCGAAACGCCAGAAAGAATTGTCATCTTTTTAAAAAATAAATTTTATATGTATGTATGTGTAAATTTTACAATGTTTTATTTCCTTTCCCCCATTAGTCGATAGTATACAAAATTAAAGAATAAGTAGGTATACGTGACGAATTCTAACTCGATAGCTTCGAGGGGGGGTATCAGGTTTCAGCGAACATGTCTGAACATGTTTCACGGTTGATGTCATGCGGAAGGGATAGGGGGAGGGGGGATACATCTTAATAAAAAAAAAAAAACATCCTACCTTAGTCCCCTCTCCTAAATTTCAGAGCGCTGATTGGGCGTTCCAGAAACATTAATTTCCCCCTCCTTCATCATAGTTTTGGAAGTTGCCGCGTATATTCGATTAATTTTATACGACTAGTCTCGTATCGACTGCTTGTGCAAACGGTGTTCACTTCTCATATCCGAGAGAAAGAATGTATTCCGTTGAAGGAAGCAACGGCGGTAACAGCAGTGGCAGTAGACGTATGAATTATTACGTACCGATTCACGATGATGATGATGAAACTCCATCGTACGAGAACAAGTGTAACAAGTAAGTTTTTTCGTTTTTTTCTTAAAATTATAAAGCTTTATATTTTTTAAATTGCAAATTATAAATTGTATTATTTTTTTATTACTAATTTCATTATTTTCTACAGCATTTCGTTGAAGCGTCGCGCGGTTCGTATACTCAGCAGACGATACGCGTTGACGGCTACGGGATACAAATTCCTTGAAGTTGGCGTTAACGTGGGTCCACCGAGTTACGTGGAGATCGCCGTAGGAGATCATCGAGGAACGGAATTGATACTGTCCCTCGAAACGTGGAAGGGATTCTACGAACAACGACGGAACATTCTGAATTTCATTCGATCCTCTAAAGATACGTGTGATTTTATAAGCGTTGGACCGCTAACATTGAGAATTTGTACGATTAACGGTGTCAAACTCGTACGTCTCGAGTCTTTAAACGTACGCTTAACGATGATCGAATCGACGTTACACCGTATGCTCGATCTTGATCCGTGCATCGACGCGATGTTCCATCGATTGAATAGAATTGTCGAAACGGTTGATGTCAAGTTCACGCAATTCTCCAAAATCGCGTCTACTGTAACGAATCCTACGCAAGTATTGAATGTAATACGCGATAGCGATGCCTTCGATAAACATCAGCTCGTCGATTGTGAGCTCGCAGCTTTATTTTTTAGTGCGCTACCGTAGTACGTAAAAAAACAAAAAATATGTAAAAGAAGAAGAATAAAAAAAAAATGTATTTTTTAAAATATAAATCACGACTTAATTTCTTCACACGCATTTCCATTCGAGCCGTATATGCGACATTCAACTCGAACCATTCGATTGAAATTTAAGGTATATCATATATCGTAAACTATGAAGCCATGCTCCGGCGACGCTCGCCTATGTGGTGTTGATGCTCCAACGAATCCTTTCTCGCTATTGTAATGCTAGATATATTTTATCTTAATTACTTTTCCGAGCTCTGGTTCAGTCCTCTGCAGTCAGTTAAGTCAGTAGTGTGAAAACGTTCGCAAGCGCAAGTAGACTCGCACTGCCCGATAAAAACAGTACGTGGATCCACGTTATTGCTACGTGAATTCGACGTGGATTCGACGAAATTACGTGATTCGACGTGACGTTCCTGTTTTACTGGGGTGTGTAAGAATACGAAATGGACCGAGAAGAAGAGGAACGAGATGAAATGGAACGGAGATATCACATAATCGAACAATGCATAGATATTGTGTACCCCGCAGTAGGAGTATGTATACTTAATACCGTTGCGTGCGTGTCGCCCGGTATGCTTTTCGAACTCCAAGCTGAAGCGTGCAGTTCGTCACGACGATCGTTTAAATCGTCGTTATTTTCGTGAGTGCGCGAGTGTGAATAAGTGTCTGAGAGAGTCACGGACTCACTGTCGTAACATTTTTTGAAAAAACATACCGGGCGGCATGCACGCAACAATACATAATTGTAAATTATATAGTTTTTAAAAAAATTAACCATTCTCTGTTAACGCGTTACAGTGGATATGGGTCGACAACGTGCCGGTGCGCGAGGTCCGCCTTTATAATATGGTGAGGGTTCGGATCCCTCACAGACAGGTGTGTTTAATATTTTTTTCACAGATTTTAATTTTTTTTAAATTTTTTAAACTTTTTTTAAATTTTTTTAAATTTTTTTTAGCGTTTTATATATTTTGATGAAATCCGAATTCGGGGATTCATCAATATTCATCGTCAGCGTTTGGTACGCTGGTTTAGAAGAGTGGATTCAGAATACAACGAGGAAATCTGGGACGTTTTAGGAGATGAAGATATCTTCCAATTACGAAGATTATTCGATATGCAAAATGAGTTTGACGTTGAAGAGGAAGAGGTGTGGTAATTTTTAAAAAATTTTTTAAAGTTTTATGAATAAATATTTTTTATGCTTAATTCTATATATCATTTATTTTTCCGCTTTCTTCACTATTATTAAGTATAATAATAATAATATTTTAAATAATAATAATTATTAAGTTAAATCCGCGCGAAGAAAAGAGAACGCCAACGAAAAGACGCGCGCGAACGGGGGAGAGACAAAGGAACGGGAGCGAGAGAGACCGCGCTGAGGGAAAGACAACGCGAACGAGACGCGGGCGAGTCGTGTGACGTCACGCGGACCGACGTGGCCGTTGGACGCGGACCCCCATCCTCCCGCGGCGCGCCGCCGATAAAATTCCAGTAGCCGAACGGCGCCCATCGCTTTTGTATACCCCGCGCCGATAAAGTGACGACCCCCCCTCTCCCTCCGGACCACCCTCGGCGTAGAACGCGGACACCCCCCCCCCCCTCGGCGGTACCCTTGTCAACAATACGTTTATTAACATTTAATAAACATGTCCCGACATGCTCGCCGACCACCCCCCCCCCCCCCCCGCCGACCACCCCCGCCATCGAGTCCCCCCCCTCCCCGCGGACACCCTCGTCCTCGAGTCCCCCACCCCCCTCCCCGCGGACCCCCTCTCCCCGCTCCCCCCCTTGCCCGCGGTACACCCCCGCTCCGCTCCCCCCTTGCCCGCGGTACCCCCCCCGCCCCGCTCCCCCCTCGGAGCTCCCGGGGTAGATCTCTCAAAATAACTCCTACTCGCACAGAAGGATATTTAAGGACGCAAAGTTATATATAATACTGCTAAGAATAAAAGAAAAATAACAAGTACAATGCGCGTACTAATTTATTTTTGTTACTACTACTGCTATTTAAATTTTTTTATTTGTTTACATTTATTTTTATTCAAAAGCTACGACATGCTACTTACATTTATTTTTTATATCCATTTATGTTTATTCAAAAGCTACAATATGCTACTTACATTCATTTTTTATTTACATTTATTTTTCTTCATAGGCGCAGATTACTTGTTTTATCTCTATAGTAGGTGTATGTGCGTAATCGGCGAGGCTGATCCGGATCTACCTTAATAACCCTACCGTTTCGTTCATTGAATTTGAACGTCAGAATTTTATTGTATTTTACAGGTTGCCGTTTTACAGGTTTTACATTTAATTTCGTACTCCGGAGCCTGCGTCTCCGTTCGTCCATAGTTATCGTTTGCCATTCTTCAGACACCGTTGAAACCGACCGGTGAGACCGATTGTCCAACATGCCAAAAATTATGTTGGATATTTCAAGAGGCAGCTGTTTAATTTGTGACGACAATGACGATGTTCTCACGGTCTCGCCGGCCGTGGAGGAGCGCCCCGTGCGTCGCTTTATTCACTAAAGATCTCTTTCTAAATCGCGATACTTTTCTCCGAAACCCAGATGGTAGCTCGACTGAATAGTTTTATTTTTTAAATGTTGTGCGCCAGGTGCGTTTCCTCACACTACGATATACGAGATCGCAGTATTCTCAAGCGTGGGTTTCTTTGATTAATCGCGGTTGGAAGAGGAGAGAGAGCGTAGCGCAATCAACACATCCGAGTAACAAGAAACATAAAGTTATATTTTATTTAATGCAGATTACAAGTGGAAGGAGGTAGGCGAGTTCCACGGCGAACAAGCAGAATCCGGGCACGCGCCACGTGTCACCCCACGAGCGCGATACTCATTCCGTCGCTGAACTGCACAGCAATCTCGGTCGAATTCGTACAAGACTATTCCCCGACATAAGTTGCAGCGAATTTTACCCGGACGATTAAACGCGAAATACTCGAAAACGTTACTGCTAACAAGCGCACGAGGTCCCACTTTTATCAATAACGCAATTTCCTTACAATCTACCGCGACAGAGCTGGGGATCTTCACTCCTCACGAGACGCACGAATGGACTCACCCGTAAACGCGACACAATCGTGAGCCATTATTCCCGATGAAACGCACGGACATTCACTTATAATTAGCACGAACTTAACCGGCAACGATAACCACGGGACTTTCACACGTGCGAGACCAACCTCCCGAAACTACGGCACGGTTAAGCAAACGACGATTACAAAATCACACGCAACGAAATTACACGCAACGCAATTACCTGCAACGAAATTACACGCAACGAAATGACACGCACGCTGACTGTCGGCGACCGTACGTCCGCATCCCCGAGACGGGCACTCGCGATCACTTTTTCGTACGGGCCCTCCCGCGATATGGTACTCGGTATTGTTCAAGTTACGGCGGATTTCATCGATTCTCGCGGCACAACCCGACTCCCGGGAGGGCCTTAGTATCCCAACGATCTTATTTTGGGGAGGCTGAGCAGTGGCCTTACAATTGATTCCTCGTTCCGGCAGCTCGTTGTTCGGCTTGCAGGGCTGGATGGTACCGGGATGGCGGCTCGCACGACAGTGGCGTTCTTTCGGCCCGGCGGGCCCGCGCGCGCCGGTTTCTCTAATGTAGGTATTTGGTACCGCAGGAGGTCGATTATGCCTCCGGGTATCGGCCTACTACCGACGTCTTGACGAGAGGAATCGAGGAATAATTACACACTCGATTACTGCTGATAAAATAATACCTTATTGCAGACCACGCAACAGCCACGAGAGTCAGTACAAATCTAACGGTCGTCGTAACTCAGTTCTGATAACCTCGTAACTCTCAACCTCTCTTGCTAGTGCAAGAGAGGTGGCTGACCAATCGGAAGGGAGACAGATATGCTGCTTCCTACACATAGACGGAGAGCTGGCTACATAAAAATGCAAGGTATAAAAATGCAAGGTACATGAAATATTTATAGCTAAAGAGTTCCATTAGCACTCCCGAACACTGAGTGACCAGTCTGCCTGCGCGCTTAGGAAGATTAAGGCGGGGGTGGACGGTCAAAAATGACAAATTTTACAAGGAAAAGAAGGATAAAGCTCAGGGATAAAAATTATAGGAATGTTAAGTATTTGTTGCTAAAAAACGCGGAAAATTATTGGCAGACGATTTCGTGGAAGAGAAAAGGCCGGCAGACTGCAACAAAGCGGCGTTAACTTTTGTGAAAAAAAAAAATAATAAGGTACATGATTAAAAATTATTGGTAATAATTACTAAACTGTTAACGAAGCTATGTGCTAAATGGCAGACGAAAAAACTGAAGACAACATCGAGGCAGATTGTAATGAAGAGCGCAGTTTCGATCGCGCAAGGAGGTTGAAGCGGTCCAGTTGAGTCAATTGACGGTTTAGAAAAAAGTTTTTTATTAGGTCATTAAAAAATCTGTATTAGGTATCATTTTATTTTCCATACGCTACTATTGCATAAAACGTATAGTAAAAGTATCATATTATGCATCTTTATATTTTAATTAACTAAAAACGAAACACTTTTTTGCCAGTGCCAACTTGAAAACTTGTGGTATTGCTCATTATTTCAATTAAAAAATGGCATGAATATATATTTTGCCGTTGATAGAATAAAATAATGATTATTACTGGTAGCTCCCTTGATAATTATATAAGCTGTCGATTTTTTAATAACTTTCCGTCGATTATATTAAATACGATTGAAACTTGGCAACGTTGCACTTTTATGAGGTTGGTAGCAGTGCTCGCCTCTGTGTTGAGCCACATATGCGGCGCTCGCTAAACGTAAACATGCCCGCGAAAGGTGATCGTGTCCGTGACAGAAACGGAAAGTTTTCTACGAAAAGGAAACTCCAATGGAAGGAAAATGTCAGAAACGCGTGTAAGAGACGTAAAATACAGAACGAGGATTCGAAGGACTTTATTGTCAATGGGCGTCGTGTCGTCGAAATTAAAATGTTAGCAGAAGAAATGTGGTGCCCGGCTTGTGACGCTCCACTATCGTTTCGGTATGTTGAAAACGAAAATGTCATCGGCCTTGCCAGTATCTTTCGTGTGAGATGTCACACGTGCCTCTTGCTTCATGAGGTTAAATCGAGTAAATGCTACAAAAAGCGTGAGGACGGCAATTGCACTCAATACGACGTGAATGCTAAAAGTGCTCTCGGTAAGAAACATAAAAAAACAAATTTATCTTGTGTGCGCATTGTTATTTACTCTCGAAATTATGTTTTAGCTATGATTGACGCAGGCATTGGTTATACACACATGAACACGATTTTGTCGATACTTAATATTCCTATCATTAGTAACACATTGCTTAAGCGGAATGAACGGTATGTGGGCAAATCGCTGGAGGACTTAGCACGTAAAAGTTGCAGAGAAGCATTGAGACTCGAAAAGGATTTGATGTTAGCTGACATGTCGTAAGAAAACTTTAATTCTTATTTATTACTATTTTTATGTGCTACGTTACTTTATGAAAAAGCGTAAAGAATCTGATAACAAATTATTGTGAAAAATATTGTATCACATATGCAATTGACAGCGCAGAAGCAAAAGCTCATCTGCGTTGCACTAATGCAATTAAAACATAAAAAAATAAATAAAAATTCACTTCTCCATTGAGAACTATTTTACACTAATTATTGAATAAATTTAATAAATGAACGTGAATTTATTTCAGGGTTTTTAGAACTTGTAGATGCTTCATGTAATATCTGTGCCTATGAAAACTGATCAGAATCGAACCAAGAACCCGAAGAGCAGTACCACTGAAAACATCGTGGCAGTTAAAAATGTATTGAGTAATGAGTAGCTGTAGCATAGTGTAATGATGAAAGTGTTGGTCGTTGTTGCTAACTGGATGCCTTTTACTTATTATATCGGATGAATATTAAATATTAGATCATGGGACCTCATTATGGATGTATAGTTATTGTAATTTCTCTCGTATACTTTGCTGTATGTTGCTTTTTGATTTCGCTTTCAGGGTTTCCAGAGTCGTAACGTAGAATTCGTTAATAAAGTTGGTACAATTTTTTTACTTATTTGCTGCTTTATATTTGGATGCGTTAATAATTTTTCTGATGGTAAATATTTGAAGTGATCGTTTCGTCTTAAATATTTAACACCCAAATCTCGAACATCTGAGTTTATTTGCTTAAAATCTGATTGTATGACTCTCTCTAATTTCCACGAATATGTTGTAGCTGTTATATTATTTTCTCGCTTTATTAGAACGGCCGATTATTTTGTATTCATTTTACTAGGTACTTCAACGTTCCTATAATTTTCGGAAGGACTTTTCCTATCCCAGAATGCTCAATAATATAACTGAATAGATTTGTGTATGCTTTTACTTGATAATTAGAATTTATTATGTTTTTAATATATTATGTTTCATATCCCCTAGATCAAACGATTTGGAAAGCCCAGAAGAACAAAATTCTATAGTAAAGTTGAAAGCTGCATACGACGCCGGATGGCAAAAGAAAGGGTCAGGTCGAAGCTATAATAGTCTTACTGGTAAATCTGCAATATTGCGGATATATAATTTATAGCACTATTATTTTTTTCTCTGGTTCGTAGCTATTTGTGTTATATACGTGTTTCAGCTCATGGCATCGGGATCGGATCCAAGAATAAATTAGTTATCGGCTATGCAACTAGAAACAAACGGTGTATCTTCTGTGAGAAAGGTCACCCACCGGAAGATCATGACTGTCGACTGAATCACACTGGCAGTTCAAAATCTATGGAAGCCTCGATGGCTGTGGAAATTTTCGCGAAGAATCCAATGCTTAAGGAGGAGGGCGTTGTGATTGGTACGATCATCAGTGATGACGATTCATCTACTATAGCCCAACTTCGACGCGAATCAGAGCATCCAGTTGAAAAGGAGTCGGATAAAAATCACGCTGTCTGCACCCTTAGTAAAGCACTGTGGGCTCTGAAGATCCCGAGTAAAGTAATTGATTACATCAAGTATTGCTTTGGTTGCGTACTAGAAAAAAATAAAGATAATGAGGAAGCCGTCAGGACTGGTCTTCTAAACATAGTTCCACACGCCTTCGACGACCACTCGAACTGTGGAACCTGGTGTGGATACAATAAAGATCCAACTACATATTTGCACAAGATCCTACCCGGAGGTAAAGGTCTAACCGATGAGAACATGAAAGCTTCGCTAACGGATGTGTTGCGAAAGTTTGCTGCCAATGCGAGACGTCTCGCGCCATGTGGCTCAACTCAAGGGAACGAATCATTTCACAATATATCCCTCAGTAAAACGACTAAACGCAACCACTACGGAGGATCTGAGTCGAATGACTTTCGCGTGGCGTCTGCTGTCTGCCAAAAGAATTGTGGCACTTCGTACGTGGTATCAGTTAATACGAAATTAAACCTCTCACCGGGTAAACATACTGAGAAGTATCGAGCTCAAAAAGATAAGCTGAGAGCGGCACGAGCACTTTCTGCTAAAACTGTAGAGAAGAAACGTCGACGCCGACAACTATTCCAGCAACGTCACCATACAAACACGAGGGCAGAAAATAAGGAAGGCATCACTTATTCTTCAGGATGTGGTTTCAATACGTTTGTAGAACTTGATAATAGCTACTCGATTCGAAATACTCCAATTCCGAGCACCAGTGCCTTAGCGTTTTTCGATCTAGAAACAACAGGGCTATCGAAAACATCCGAAATCGTCCAAGTCTCTGCCAAACTCGGTTTGCAAGAATTCAACGCTTTCATTGTGCCCTCACATGGCTTTTCACCGAGTGCGTCTCTCGTGACAGGTATAATTTGTGTTGACGATATTCTTTAGTAGTAAAAAAACAAGGACTTTTTAAATAATAATGGAACCGCTTTTATCTCCCTTAGGGTTGAGTGTGGATGATGGAGAATTGTTTCGAAATGGAGAAAAGATGAAAACCATGCCGCGCAGGCTGGCCTTGAAATCTTTCATCGACTTCTTGACACCTGGTCCTGTAATCCTCATTGCCCATAATGGCGGACGTTTTGATGCCCCTATGCTGTTGAACGAGTTGAGATCTCTGGGATTGTTGCAAGACTTTCAATCAGTGGTGTTTGGATTCTGCGATACCCTGCCTCTTTTGAAGAAAAAACTACCAGAAAGAATAAAAGCTAAAAAGTCCTTTCGTCAATCGGTTTTGGCTGAGGATTTAGTGGGGAGCGGGGCTGCCGATGGTGCTCATGATAGTTTAGTAGACGTTAGGATGCTGGCCAATATAATTGAGTCTGTAGGCATCAACAACGAAGAACTACGATCTAATTCCGTGACTGTACACTCGGTACTTATGGCACAGGTGGAAGCTGCTAAAACTAAAGTAAACAGGCATGATTTGGATTGCCTGAAGGGGGGAGTATCCACAGGAATGCTTACGAAAATGGCGAAGGCTGGTGTAACTATCGACTTTCTAAAGAAATCGTATTCTGATGGTGGCGAAGACGCGGTTACTATGCTTTTAGGAGAAGACGTAAACGGCCGCCCTCGCGTCACAAAAAATAAGATTTTGCTTAATTTAATTACAGAGATTAAGAAATTACTATCGTAGCCACTGTCAATGTTCATCTTTTGTTAGTATATCGAAATGTGATAGTAGAGTTTATGACAGTCGACCGTTATAAAATAACGATCCTCGTGTAACTGAATAGTTATTATAATGAGATTTCTATGTACTATATATGTAAAACATTAATGTTACTATACTAATAAAAGGATTGTTGCAAAATGTAAGTATTCTATTTTTATTGGCATTTAAATAGCATGCCCGAAATATTATAAAAATTAATTAAAACGAAAATGAAAAAAATCTCATAAACGAATAAAATTCGACAATATCTCACAATTCGACTAAAAACAACAGTATTCCTTTTGTATAGCACTAATTCAGTGTGCAAGATAATGTAAAAAAGGTTTAGAGATTCTAAATGACCCAAGTTATAATGCCGGTTAAATTTCTGTCATTCTGGGTAAGGTTAGGTTGCCGACGCTGTGTTGCCACATCTATCTACTCGCGAACTATCAACTGCTGTTTCAGCCTAATTTCGATCGCTTTAATTCGTAATATATTTGTTATTAGGTGGTGAATACGTGTTTTTTTCCGCTCTAAATGTTCGCATTAATTTACTGTACGCGTAGGCACGTTTTTTGAACGTTTATATAGACTAGATATTAAAGAAAATTGGGAAAAATCATCGCCGTCAACGTTTTCTCCATGTAACCTCATGTAAAACAACGCATTTTTGGAAATTAATATCTCAGCTTCTGGATGGTCAATAAATTTGAAATAATTCTCACACATGCGGTAGATCCTATACTATCATATATATTTTTTACAAACGAAAATCTAGAATTGACCAAACTGCTTCAACCTCCTGAGGTAGTTTCGTACGATGCGTTACTATGATATGTTATTTTGTTATTTATATGAATATATTACGTGTTTTTTTTTCTATTAATGGATTTAGTTTGTATTCATTCTTTTATTGTTAAAAATAAAATGATTAATATTTATTATTATATTGAATCTAAATTGTTACTAATTAATCTCATAACATTTTTTATCTGCAGTTGAAAACTATATAGAAATATTTTTCTACAAGTTTTAAAATAATATATTGAGGTTTTAATAGATTAAGAGATTCGAAAATTATACTCGAAAATTCAACGCAGGTATAAAAACCGTTTGAAACGGTTCAGAGGGACCAAGTAGCCGAGAAACAGCTGTATAGTAGAGGCTGGAGAAGGTCATTTATGATAATAAAGATAATAAATATAAGAGTTCAGTATACTCGAAAACTCGACAATGAACAGACGTCCAACGTGTGTTGTGCCGAATTTTATTTTCCTTCAGTGACTTTTAGAATCTTTATTTATTGTTTATTTATTATTTATTTATTATTTATTATTTATATAATTTTTATTTATTATTTATATTTTGCAAATGTCAGTAAACTATTCGCAAAATGAGTTCGGAGCAAAAGTGTGTATTTTGTAACAACAGCAGTGAAACTAAAATCACACTTTTTAACGATAAAATTTTGGAAAAATGCAGGAAGATTTTAAAAATTCGTGTGACCTACAAGCTAAAGTATAATGAACTTATTTTACCCACAACTCCAGATAAAATCAATAGGTACCATGGAAATTGTTATATAAATTTCACGGCTATTAAAAGAAAGTATGTTGACAATTATAGTGAATTGGTGAAATTACAGCAGTCTGGAAATACAATACCGGAGTTTGATCCTAGTAAGTACATAAATTCTTATATGACTTTTTTAATACATTGTTGATAAATAATAAAACTAATTTACTGTTCATTTTATGTATAGCTAATAACGAATCGATTGCCTCATCTAATGTTTTTCAGCAGATATCAACGGAATCGAATCTGAGAATGATATCGATTGCGAAAGCGAAGAAGATATGCAGTACGATGAATCCGATGCAAACAGCGAAATAGAATAACTCTACAATTTTTAATAGTATTTTTTTGCTAATCAAAAAATTATTCTAATGTTAAACATATCTTTTAGCACTTATTATATATATAATATAGAAATTGTTATCTTATTGTCGACATTATATATATATATATATATATATATATATATATATAAACAAAATAACATATCGTAGTAACGCATCGTACGGAACTAACTCGTTAAGGGGATGCTGGAGCCGTCTGTTTTACCGGCATTTTTTGTCGGCACGTAGCGTCGTATTAATTTGACAAAATTAAAAATCTTTCTCCAGAATTGCAGTACATACATTAATGATTCGGGGAAACTCCGATTTTATATAAAAAACGAGAAAAAATTACGGAAGTACAGATTTCCTTATCCTACTTTTATCCCAATATGGCGTCTCGAGTTGCGGCGAGCTGTCAGCTCGTCACAAGATGTATTTCATATAAGAGATATACCATTGGTACGAACGCGAAAACAAGTTCCCCCGAATTGCACAACAAGAAAAACATCGATAAACCCTCCAAATCAAGATTTGGAAGCGTAATATAAAAGTATAATGTCGACGTGCATCGTGCGTATGTGTGCGTGCAATGTAGCGTGCTATCCTTGTCTATATTTGTCTATACAAGGACAGATATAGTTCGCCGGTCTTCTTTACCGACGCCGATCGAGTTCGGCTACGGCTCCAGCATCCCCTTAAGCGCAATCGAAACCGCGCTCTTCATTGCAATCTGCCTCGATGTTGTCTTCAGTTTTTTCGTCTGCCATTTAGCACATAGCTTCGTTAACAGTTTAGTAATTATTACCAATAATTTTTAATCATGTACCTTATCATTTTTTTTTTTCACAAAAGTTAACGCCGCTTTGTTGCAGTCTGCCGGCCCTTTCTCTTCCACGAAATTGTCTGCCAATAATGTTCCGCGTTTTGTAGCAACAAATACTTAACATTCCTATAATTTTTATCCCTGAGCTTTATCATTTTTTTTGTAAAATTTGTCATTTTTGACCGTCCACTCCCGCCTTAATCTTCCTAAGCGCGCAGGCAGACTGGTCACTCAGTGTTCGGGAGTGCTAATGGAACCTCTCTTGCTATAAATATTTCATGTACCTTATACCTTGCATTTTTATGTAGCCAGCTTTTAGACTAACACTCCCCCCCCCCCAGGGTTAACGAAATAAATAATAAGTAATATTGCACTAAACAAATGAGCTTATGCGTTTGGCCAGGTGCTATTGTACGAGGTTAACAATATCTTAATTAAAAATATATTATACGCTTAAACGTAATTTGAGCCGACTTATATCTAATAACATTATATAGAGTAGAATTCTGTCTTACAATTAAATCACTTTGGTTTAGTGGACGGCGCAAATGTGACAGTCTTACGAGAGTAGGTCTTAAGCGCTGGGTTCGGATTTACATTTCGGTTGAGTATGTTCTCGGAGGTTGATGGGGGGTCGGCGGGGTCGTCAGGGACAAAATATGCCGGTTTTAATAAATCGACGGACACGCTTTTTGTGTTTCCATTGATATCAATATTGAATACACGCTCCGAGATGCGTTGCACTACCTTGTGCGGACCGGTGTACGGGCGTTCTAACGCCCTTTTAGCCATATTGGCTAATAGAATTTGATTATAGGCTTTATATAAGTCGAAGGATGAAAAGATTGTTTTACCGTGTAGATTAACGGAGCAATCATGCAGATGGGGGGTGGGGTATCTATCAGGTCGCGTGATTGCATTTACACCGCGGTAATCGCCGCACACCCGCTAGGTGCCGTCTTTTTTACGGACTAAATGAATGGGACTGGCCCATGGACTGCTAGAGGGGCGGCAAATGCCTGCTTCGACTAAAGCTCTGATCTCGGCCTTTGCGGCCTTAAGTTTATCAGGAGGAAGGCGCCTAGCGCGCGCAGCGACTGGAGGGCCGGTGGTGATAATATGATGAAACACGTCACAATTGGACGGCGGGGAGAGGGGAAAGGCTCCTGTTATTTGCGGAAAGTCCTTGAGTATTTTGGAAAACTCAGAGGAAGGTTTAATTGTATTAATCGAATGTATCGGGGCCGGTTTTTTAGTCGCGAGGGTATATAATTTAGTAGTGCAATCTATAAGACGTCGTCGTTTTAAATCTACTATTAACCCGTAGTGCGATAGTAAGTCGGCGCCAATGATGGGGTACGGAACTGCGGCAATGCAAAAATTCCATCGAATTGGCCGTCTTAAACCGAGGTCAAGCTCACGAAGAGATTCCCCGAACGTGTCGATACGCGTATCATTTGCTGCGAAGAGCTTTAATTCGGAGGGCTTTTCTTTGATCCTATCGATAGCGGGTACAAGAGAGATATCCGCGCCTGTATCGACAAGAAACATTTGGCCACTGGTACGATCACGGACGTGGAGACGGTTAGAAATTTGAAGGCCCTTACCGACCGTCTCCGAACGGAAAAGCTGATTTAGTTTTTTAGATCTTTCAACGAACGGGAATTGGATTGCGAACACGAATTTAGTGTTTTTCCCAGATTTTCGTATTCTTTTTTAAATAAGGCAATTATATCGGCCACCATATCGCTAAGTTGCTGCATCTCGGTTTTTGCGGGAGGGGGTGTATTCCCCTTGTTTACTGCGGACGCGTAAGCCTCGCCTCCGAGAGTGTTCTCAGCCATTCGGTCGGCGACCTCGGCGAGACGATTGAGGTCGGTAATTCCCGTAGATATCAGGATCGCGCGGTGTTCGCGTGGTAGTTGATCCAGGAAAATTGATTTTATTATGTTATCATCTACCTTTCCGTTATTAAGCCCGCGCAATCGACTGAGGATTAACGAAGGTTTTCCGTCGGTCCCGACTTGTCCGCTTAAAAGTTTTCGCAATTTTGTTTCGGCCGAAGGTGCATATGTCGCGATAATCCGGGCTTTTACCTGCTCGTAAATATTCGCTGGGGAAGAAACTAGAGTGATTAAGTCTCTTACACAACCCATGTGCGAATTTCAAAAAGGCTCAGTGCTGGCTTGGTACTGGTGCCAGAGTTACTAGTACTGGCTGACGATTCTGGGCCAGTACAAGCTAAAATCGGAGTCATTACTGGGGCAATGTCGGAATGATAACACGGGTCCCAGTCTTGGCGCCAACTTTGGCCCGACACAGAGTACTAGTACGGGGACAA
>NW_020226045.1:0-2149 GCF_003070985.1 Temnothorax curvispinosus
GTTAAATTTTTAAGATCCGTGTAAATTATATGATCGTTTTTTTATTTCATAATCGTATTAATTTCAGTTTCATATTGTACTTAAGAAAAATTATATTAACAATATGCTAAAAGTTTCGTATTTTGTATATTGCTCTATTATATGTATATATATTTTTTACATTCTTTATTCATACACACACATATATAGTTACTTTCTTAATCTGCCAAGTTTAGGGTTAATGACGTTCCATTATCCGCCCATAATGCTCAGAGAGAATTATGTACTAGCTTCGTCAATTACGGTGATCATTCTGGTGTTAGCGTTGGGTGGTACATTCGTGAAACGCCATTTCGATTTGGCTTCTTCCTCATTAATTGCCGATTGCGCGCCACTGGTCTGACCGCAATTGGATTGACTTGTCTTGGATCGTCCCAGGGACCACCTGCGCCCACGGCGATCCATAATAATCGGCATCTCAGCAATCAAGTTGTTCTCGAATTCCGAGAGCATAAGATAATTTTCGACCTTGTTGCACGAAGTTATGCAATCGCCTATGTAATCGAAGTCCTCCAGCAAATTGTCGGGTAAATCCATGTCGGCGATACCTTCTTCCGAGATGCACGTGAGCTCGGGTTTATCTGTTCCTAAAGCGTCTATCCCTTCACCTAGGACAATAGACAACAGGTGTATCGAGTACTCTATGCATCTGTAATATTATTGCTAAAGTGCAACATTTATTTTGCACTTTACAATATGCCTCGTATATATAAATGTAATTAAAAATTTTAATTTGTCCGTTCGATAGATTGAATATATATGAGTAGTAAGAAAGAGTCAGATGTAAAATGAGCATAGTTATTTTTTTATTTAAGCTATTAGTAATATGTAGTAAAATCGAAGGTAACAGTATTACGATTAAGAAAAAAGTTGAGATCAATTAGGATTTATAAAACGTAGGATTTATATTATGAACAATGAGATATTATTATCTAATGAGAATTTTTCTATACGCACACGCATACACTACCAAACATTTCATGGAAGTTACAAAAAATCAAGAATTCTTACTGCTATCTGCCAATGAAATTGCGAAGTTAGTATTTACAATTATTCTCTATCACAATATTCAAAAGTGAAAATTTCTTCGACCGTATGCTTTTAATTTTTTGCTTCCCTTATGTTTGAAATAGACATATGTGTGCGTAATCGCGACAACGATCTAGGTCTACCTTAATAGCCTGCCGTTTCGTTCATTCAATTTGAACGTCAAAATTCTAGTGTATTTTATAGGTTGACGATATTTTACAGATTGTATTACATTTGGTTTCGTAACCCGGAGTCTGCATTTCCGCTCTTCCATACATATCGTTTTTCATCTTTCAGAAATCTTCGAAACGCAGAGATCGGTCACATCGAACATGTCAAAAATCATGCTGGATATTTCAAAATATTTCAAAAGGCAGCTGTTTGATGATATCGAATTTCTTTTGTATGAATATCTATATCAAAATATTCAACAATTTTCCTAAAGGCTTCCATTGCGTGATGTATGATCGGTAAGAGTGCCTGAGAGAAAATGATTTCTCCGTCATGGCGGGGGGGAGGGGGTGGGGTGGGGGAGGGCAGCCAATTAGAACGCGCCATTTTCGGGGTGGCCACGTGACGTCATTTGATTTGAAATTTCTCTCGACCAATAAGGGGAGAGGGAAAGGAGTATATAAGCAGCGTCGACTGCGGAGTCTATCATTATCCTTTAGACTTTCGAAGGCTACAGGTCACAAATCGGGAGCAATGGAAGCCTTTAGGAGAATTGTTTCCTATTTTGATGTATTCATACAAAAGAGATTGGACATCGTCAAACAGCTGCCTGTTGAAATATCCAACATGATTTTTGGCATGTTGGACAATCGGTCTCTCCGGTCGGCTTCAACGGTGTCTGAAGCATGGGAGACGATAGCTATGGACGAACGGAGACGCAGGCTCCGTCTTGCGAAATTAAATGTAATGCCTGTAAAATGTAAACCTGATGTAAAATGTAATAAAATTTTAACTTTTAAATTCAATGAACGAAGCGGCAGGGTTGTTAAGATAGATTCGACTCGGTCTCGCCGATTACGCACATGTATCCAATTTAATAGAGATAAGAGAATAAGTAATCTGCGCTTTT
>NW_020226046.1:0-2818 GCF_003070985.1 Temnothorax curvispinosus
AACCAATCTGATCACCTATCTGTGTTTTGAATTTCGACAGTTATTAACTGTCCAAAAAAGTTGATCTTTAGATAAGTATCTGACGTCGTAATTGTCATACTCCCGTGTGAGGTTGCTGATCCTCCATCGGGCGCCTCCCCAGGTGGCGGATAGGGGAAAGCTCGCTTACAGGGTACCGGGGAAATAAAATACCCGGGGCGGACCAAAATCAGCAGGGCCGGTGTCTAGGCCTAAAGGAGGCAATCACTTCAACTCCAAGACACTCGGGAATTGTGGACTGATAACCCGCATTCCTTAAATCTAAAATATCCTTACGTTACTTCTGAAATCTAACGTATTTTATACAATAGCACAGCTAGTTTGGTGTGGCTGAATGCTTACTGCTGAAAACGCGGTACATTCGTTGAAGTTTCGGTGTCGAGGAATGACGACGTTGACACCGCGGTGCAATAGCGGGCATATGTGGGGCTTATGTCCGCCATTCATATTTACATTTATAACAATATGTTATAAAATGTTTGTATTCTTTTCTGCTCATGTGTGGCAGTGTGGTTTTGTGGTAAAGCGCCAAACTCGTAACCCCGAGGAACCGGGTTTGAGTCCACCTGATCATAGGAATTTTTATATTCCAAACTGCACCCCCAGGCACGAGTGGGGCTCGTGCGGAGAAACTGGGCTATCTTTCGGAGGAGACATTAAATTTGAAATTGGTTTAGGCCTAAAGCAGGCCACCACTCCAAGACAGTCGGGAATTGTGGACTGATAACCCTCATTCCCTAAATCTAAGGTATCCTTACGTTACTCCTAAAATCTAACGTATTTTATACAACAGCATAGCTAATTCGATGTGGCTGGATGCTTACTGCTTAAAACGTGGTACATTCGTTGAAATATTGCGTTCTGCAGCTATTCTTTCTAGTTTGGCTCTCACTAGTTTTTGTTCACTTTCACGTTCACTTTGTGTCTTGAATTGCATCATAAAGAAGCGTTTTTGAGACCTCATCTCGGCACGAGATTTCAAGTATAGTACCAAGTATAGAACACTCGTCGAAAGCCTCTTTGAAAAAATGTTCTGGACAAAACACGTCCGTGTACGGACGTTTACGATCGATCACGCTAGAGTTCTAGATCACGCCAACCTATCGCGACAGCGTCGGACCGACAAACACCGACAAACCGACCGACCGATCGCGACTTTCGAACTCGACGTCGACGCCGCGGTGCAATGGCGGGCATATGTGAGGCTTATGTCCGCCATTCATGTTTACATTTATAACAATGCCAGCTGGTTATCCGCCGGGCTTCGCCCGGGAGTCGTTTTTTTTTAAACGACTTTATTTATGTTTTAATATCCTTATTGTGGACAAACATAAGGAGTGTTCATAGATTAAACATGTCGTAACCAATCTTTTTCTACTCGGTCAATTATTTCCAGAAAAACTGGAAAAATTTCGGATGCCGGTTCCCAAAAAGATCGGTAACGAAAAACTATGTACTCTATAACACTCCCCGGAAAATTCTACTCCTATTTTATATACTTTTGGTAAAAATTTGGTCGAATAGTTTAAGAGTGTATATATAAAGAACATACATACATACATACAGACATTCTATTTTATATATATAGATGTTATAAAATGTTTGTATTCTTTCCTGCTCATGTGCGGCAGTGTGGTCTTGTGGTAAAGCGCCAGACTCTTAACCCCGAAGGACCGGGTTTGAGTCCACCTGATCACAGGAATTTTTATATTCCAAACTGCATCCCCCGCACGAGTGAGGCTCGTGCGGAGAAACTGGGCTATCTTTCGGAGGAGACATTAAATTTGAAATTGGTCGTCAAGCTTGGGGAGCTTGGGAGTTTTGGGTCAATAATACTGCTACCACTAGCTGCAACGAAAAAAATCGCGAAAGAGCTGGACATGGAATGCCTTGGAGGAATCCCGACGAGTTGTATCGGTAACTTTTATATACATATAAATTGTAAGAAGTAAATTTACATAAGTTTGAGGTAGTTCTCAAATTGTTTATAGTTCTCAGTTTATAGTTAAAATAAACCTTAAAATCGTCATGTTATTACAATAAACAGGCAAAATAATCTGCAAATCTGAAAGCAAAAAAAAATCATCGGGACGTCCAGTGCTATCTGGGCAGTCCCTTCCCTGGGTAGTTGGATGCTTGGGCGAGAATGTTTACAGCCAGAATGCTTACAAGGATAGAAGATTTTTCCTGCTCATGTGTGGCAGTGTAGTCTTGTGGTAAAGCGCCAGACTCGTAACCCCGAGGAACCGGGTTCGAGTCTACCTGATCACAGGAATTTTTATATTCCAAACTGCACCCCCCGCACGAGTGGGGCTCGTGCGGAGAAATTGGGCTATCTTTCGGAGGAGACATTAAATTTGAAATTGGTCGTCAAGCTTGGGGTGCTTGGGAGTTTTGGGTCAATAATACTGCTACCACTAGCTGCAACGAAAAATGTTTACTTTTATTTACATTATTAGACTTCTGTTTGTTGTCCATCTTGCTGGAAGAGTCTACGAAAGCTGTCTGATGTGCAGTCGACGCTAACATCTTGGGAGAAAATCACGCCCATGATAGAGATAGAAAAGAGAGAAAAATATTATTATTAATATTATGACTAAGCACCATATAATTAGTAACAAAATAATTCCCCCTGTTAAACTAATAAATGGTGTAAGATCTGCAAATCTGAAAGCAAGAATCGACACTATCTGGAAATTATTTATCTGATTTTCCAATGCCCATGTAATGGGATCCCAGGTAGCAGACAGTCGTCATAATGACGTGATTCTAACGTCAT
>NW_020226047.1:0-1215 GCF_003070985.1 Temnothorax curvispinosus
GTGAAAGGCAAATACAAGTGTAAGTTAGTGAGTGTAAAAGGGGCGCTAAAATAAAACTCCAATATAAAGTAAAACGAAGTGAAGTTCATTTAACGATGCCTACACCCCGTTCCACCTGCGAACCCGACCGCTTCCTAGTCTGCCCACCTGTGCCTACCGAGTCCCAACTCGTAAGGTCAAGAGATCCCGAAAATAATAAACGGGTAATTATGCATAATAGCGACGTCCTCTCCGATGACATTGACCTTGACATATGTTGTAAAGGTCACCCTACTGAGTGACCTTCAAAAGGTTTTAGCCGTCGGTCATTGTTTATTAAAAAATTATAAACAAAAAAAGTTTGAAAAATATAGTAGCTATTTTGAGTTTTGGGAGGCAACTGCGTTCGACAACCAGTATCTTACTTCACGCCAGGGCCAGCCGCAAACAACGGAGCCTGCGAGCGACCCTGCGAGCTGTACTTCTAATGTAAGTCGAGAAAATTTAAAATTGTACTACGCGTGAATGTCGGGAGAAAATAGTCCTCCCCGAACGCCAATAGCCAATGCGTCGTGGTTAATCAACGAATTTTCACCACGGGTAAATAGCCCGCGCGCGACAACACAAGCGACTTTAGATAACGTTCGTGTAGCATTAGAAACGCGACACTCGGACAGCGAAACCGAGTTACCGGAAAACGTTGTTACTGAGCGCGAGTTTCCGTTTGGTGAGATTGACGAGAGTTTATTCTTAAACGACCCCATTGACCGGACGGACGAAAAACCGCGTAGAAGCAGACCATACGTTAGCCGAACTCCTAGCAGAGTATCCTTGCGACGAGAATTTTCATTAACCTCTTACGAGAGCGATACATTTGACCCTAGCGAATACTATCGGGAAAACGGCGAAGAGACGCGAACGGAAAAACCCCTATTAGAAGAACGCACTCACACAAACCAGCCACAGGCGCAAGTTAAGGAAATCGAAATGGCACAGTCACAATCTGACGCACAGTACGCACCGCTATCTACGGAAACGCACGACGTAAGAGAAATATACAATTTATTACGGGAAATGCAGAAAATGCAAGAAGAATCGCGTATGGAAATGCGTGACGAAACGCGCGAATTACGAGAACGGAACACGATATAAGAAATCGGTGTAGTTTCATGCCGAATTCTATAACGTTAAAAGAAGCACGAAGCATGATCCCTGAGTTCGATGGGACGTCGCGAC
>NW_020226048.1:0-14772 GCF_003070985.1 Temnothorax curvispinosus
TGACAAAGTCACGCGTGAAATAAGGGCTCCGCTCGGTACCTTGATCCTTCCGCAGTGTCGCACAGAGTTCTACAAGCGTTCCTTCTGTAGCTCTGCCGCGGAACTGTGGAACAGCATACCTCCGGACATACGCAATGCGTCTTCTTTACCGGTCTTTAAATCAAAACTGTACAACCACTTACTTGCAATGTCTGGACGAACCCACGGCTGATACCGACTATGCGCTTAATGTTTTTTTTTCTCTATTTTTAATTTTCTCTTATTTTATTTTACTTTTATATCTTTTCTTTTTTGTTTTTGCGACTACAGTCATATCAGTGTTATATATTATTACACTACGTCTACTTTCTATACATATGTTCCTACGCTTTAGGGGATGTATCCCAGAGCGTGTAATAAATAACGATTCGATTTGATTCTCTTTCCGTTTCCCCCTTTTTTCCCAAATCCGTATACCCATCTCCGCGGTCGCGGCGATCGCGACGCCGAGTTCGAACGCGGGTTACATATATTATCGCGAATCATGAATTACAGGTCGAACGCGAGGTGAATAAAAATTATCGCGAACGAAGAGACGAGTCGTCTGACCGCGCTTACCCCCCACGGTCGCGGCGATCGCGACGCCGAGTTCGAACGCGCGTTACATAAATTATCGCGAATCGCGAATCACAGGTCGAACGCGAGGTGAATGAAAAAATTGTCGCAAACGAAGAGACGAGCCGTCTGACCGCGCTTACCCCTCCGCGGTCGCGGCGATCGCGACGCCGAATTCGAACGCGCGTTACATAAATTATCGCGAATCGCGAATCACGGGTCGAACGCGAGGTGAATGAAAAAATTGTCGCGAACGAAGAGACGAGTCGTCTCGCTCGTTCTCTCTCGACGCGTCGCGTCGGGGATGGGCGGGAAAACCGCGAGACAAAAGGAGGAAAACCGCGAGACGAGACCAAATTAGGAAACGACGAGAGCAACCGCGACGCCGAGTTCGAACGCGCGTCGAAAAAAAAATTGTCACGCGTCGATCGAACGACTAGACGATGAGTCATCTCCATCGATCCCGATGAGTCGGGAAAACCACGTGCTGCCCGTCGCGACGCGGATTGAAACGACCTTCGGACCGAGAGTTAAAAAACAAAAACAAAACAAAACGACGACGACGGGCGCGCAACGCCCCCCCGCGAAACGAACCGTCTAGAACGCGTCGTTCTCCCCCCCTCCCCGAAACGTCCAGACGAGCGACCTCGAACGAGTTCGAACGAGTTCGGACGCGCCCGAACGCGCGCGCGACCGACGACGATGAAAAGAAAAAAAAAAATAAAAACAAACGAAAAATATCGACCCGCGATTCTCCCAAAACCGCCGTCGGTAACGGCGCGAGCGCCGCTCCGAGCGCCCTCTCGGAAAATGCCCAAATCCCCGCTACGAGCCCCCGTTGGCGGCCCTGCCCCGCGCCGAACCCCCGTTGGCGGCCCTGCCGCACCCAACCTTCCGTCAAATGTTCCCCTCGCGTCGCGCACCCCCTCTCGCCCAGTTTTCGCTTCCCCCCGCATAGCCCCCCTTCCGATGACCCTTTACACCGTTCCTCGACCCCCGCGCCCACCGCTTACGGCGCTCCCCCCGCGGCAGCGAAGCCCTTCCTCCGACGCCGCGTAACCGCAAGCGAGATCCCTGGGGCAAGAGTATCTATACCATCCCTACTTGTTCAGAATGTTATAAAACGTCGAAAAAATACATTTAAAAAAAATTTTCGTGTGTGTGTGTGTGTGTGCGCGCGTGCGCGCGCGCGCGATTTGATGTCCGTGATTGCTTTAACTTCCGCAAATTTTGAGATATCGATCTATTTCTATTTCTATAATATTTTTCAGTTTTTTCTACCCCCATTTTATATATAATATTTGATTGATTAGATCCAACTTTATAAGCTCTTATGCTTGTACGTATCGCTTAAAATTTCAAACGGCTGTATCTCAAGAACTAACCAACCAAATTTTAAAGAATTATATATGAAATAGGGGTAGAAAAGACTTAAAAATCTAATAAAATTATTAAAAAATTGTCAATATAACAAAAAAGTGTGCAAATTAGAAACTTGCACATTGCTTTCTATGTACGGATTCCCCGAAATTTCGAACAGCTATAACTCAAGGACTAATCAAGCAGACTCATCAAGCAAATATTAAATAATTATATATGAAATAGAGATAGAAAAGATCTAACAATGTAATAGAATTTATGACGACGCGAGTCCCCTCGGTCTCGCCTGCCGAGAAGGAGCACGCCCGCCGTCAAATTCACAATATATATAGGAATCGGTAAAAGGTACGAATGGTAGCTCGACTAGGTATGTTCTCCAAAACTTGGTATAGGCGCCAGGCGCGAATACTCGCACAACGGTACAGTAAATCCAAGCCAACACTACGAATATCTCAGGCGTGAATTCTTCAATAATTCAGATTGCTGTTAGATCTCGGAGAGGAGGAGAGGGAGCGCAGCGCAATTAGCACACATAAAAATAATATATCAAATAAAAGGGAGGTGAAAGAGGCAATTGGAGCTACGCGCGGTAATTAGTGCGCAATCAAATAGTAGTCAATAATAAAATATATTAGTTAATAACAAAATCGAACGTTTCGACACTTTTTTTGTGTCATTTTCAGCGTATAAATGATAACATAAATTTCAACGATAAAATACAGTCAGTCGTGATAATAATATAAACGATAGATAATATATTTCATAAAAATAAGATATATGACGTCGTTTCGCGGATATCAACAATACCGTAACGACTCCCGTAATAATCACAATTTCGCAGCGCATTCCGCAACGAATAACACAGCAACGAATACCGTCTAATGCTACAATTAATAACGCAAATAATATCTCGCCCTTACGCGACGATACCTCGCTTACAATACCAATGAATACGCTAATATCTCAATATCAATGACTACGCGAATATCTCCCAAATACGCGACGATATCCCGCAACTAGTCCCACAATAACTCCATGAATGATATCTCGCAATTACGCGACGATACCTCGCGAAGTCCACAATACCAAAACGCGAAAGATGCCTTGCACATTACGCGAAGGACACCTCGCCAATAAAGACATGATTACGCGAAACGCATTTTGCCATTTCACGACAATCTTAAGTCCGAACACAACCGAATTCCAAATAATTACTTTATTACATAACGATTGGATTCCGCCTCGCGGGACGGGTAATGCACAAGAAAAGATTCTACGATTATTTGATCCCGCATTACGGGACGGTAAACACGAAACGTGGCTCTAAATTATACACAAAAAAACGATTACGCGGTGACTGTCGGCCGCGTGCGCGTCTTCGAGATGGGCGATCCGTTTCACTCTCAGCCGGGTCCTCCGTCAGTATGTCTTTCGGTAATTAATTAACGGTACCCATGCTTGACGCGGCACTGCACGGCTCCCGGAAGAGCCTCGGCCTCGATAAGAATCTTACTTGTTTACAACGGCGCGGTGCTCAAGCAGTGACCTTACAAAGATCCTGGGATCCTCGGCAGCCGGTGTTCCTCGGGATGACGTCTCAGGACGAAAGCTCGCACGACAGTGTCGCCTGTGTCGCTCCTCGTGCTTGCAAGCCCTCCTTGCCGATCAGCCCTACGTGAGCGCTGCGTCCGATCCGAGCGTTTTCCGCTCCTGTCGGCGCTCCTCGCATCTGTTTCACCTGCCGGCGGTATCTTTAAAAACTGTTGTAAGTCCGGCTATCCAGACCGCGACTTGACCGAAATCGACTGCCCGGCTGGACGGACTGTGGCCACGTCGATCGGTATATCAAATACTCCGTGAAGGTGGTAGGGTCGTTCCACACCTTTGGCGTGGACCTCGTCGGGGCGTCCCCCTCCGGGGCTCGGATCCTCCGTTAGCGGGCTTTATCTCGGCGTCATCGGGCTGAGCGCTTGCCCTGCGAGACGCTCCAAGCGGTATCGGCAATGGGCCCAAGCGTGATCCGCCCGTCGGCTACTCCTCCTCAGGACGCCTCCAGATTTTCCTTCTGCAAATCCCGCGGTGCGACCTAAGTCGTTACAACAAATCCTGCTGGCCATCTGCTTGGCACCACCCCACGCAAACCTGTAAGTCTCGCAAAATAATTAAAATCTAACGTTAAAGACGCGGCCGCTTTGCCCCTCACGGGTGGAGGCGCCATCCCTGACGCTCCCCTCGGCCGAGCTATCATCCGAACAGGGGACGTGACCTTGTCCCCTCACAAATTAGAAAACTCGAAGCTGGCCGAGTTCTGAGCGCACACATAATATAGGTATACTGAGCACATTCATTGTCTTCTTCTTCTTCTTCTTATATTTTCTTGACTCCTGCCTCTTTTTAGAGGACAATACGGCCAGATTTGATCGCTGTTTGTATAACGAACTTTGAGTGGCTAGTTACTGTCTATTATGTGTATTGACTTTTTTGCTTGAGTTGTCAGCCGTGTTTGGACAGGTACTGTGTATTTAGATAGAGAAGAAGAGGGGATCTAGGGAGAGTCGAGCGGGAGTCAGACGTGCGCGGGGAGCGCGCGCATTTACAAAGCTAAATCGGCCGCCTTACAAAAGGCCATGACTAGTCGGCATATTTTGTTCGTTGGATTTTTTAAAATAGGAAAGATATCGAAACAGTGAGGACCCTTGAGAACTCATGCCGCGAGCTGTAGGCTCGCGGCCCATCTAAACGTTAGAGGACAGTAAAAAATTATGTGATTAATATCTTGAATTGTATCACCACAAGCGCATGAGCCGTCATTGATTATGTTTTTTCTAAATAAGCTAAAATTGAGATTGTAATGGTTCGCTCTTAGTCGAGAGATCGTCACGCTATCGTCATAGCATCGCGTTTCAGATTTAGTTTGTAGTTGTGAAATTCAATGGCAAATTTTTCTCTTTGCGCAATAAATAGGTCAGTATATGGCAGTTTAAATGACGGAGTTTCCGCTCCTACTTGTATTGCTTTTCTGGCCAGTTTGTCTGCTATTTCATTTCTCGTAATGCCTTTATGGGAGGGGGATCCAAATAAACTAAATTTCTTTACCGCGATCTTGAGCTGCCATAATTTTTGTTTTAATTAATGGAATTAAGTAACTCGAGCGGAAAGTCATGAGATTAGAGAGGGCTTCAAGAACGCATTTGGAATCCGAGACTATGATAAATTTGGAGAAGTTCAAATCGAAAGTGAGCAATACAGGGTTGTATATAGCCCACGCTTCGGCTGTATAGACCGAGGCACGAGAGGGCAACTTGAACATGAGACTTCGACGAAGCTGGGGCGAAAAACACGAAACTCCCACCCAGCAGCCCGAGTCTATTTTAGAACCATCTATGTAAAATACTATAGAGTCCTGCATTATAGGGCCGAATGCTTGGAGGAAAATGTTTTGAACAGCTGATTTTGGAATTTTGTCGATTAGATCCAGGAAGTCGGAATCTGGTCGGTATAAAGTGGGAGCGAAAAGAATAGTTTGATAGGACTGTTGAAAAGGTGGGGGCGCTACGGAAGAATATAAAGAGGGCTGTAGAGTTCTAATGTATAGGAACAAATTCAGCAATGGGAATTTATCTTGACAGTATTCGAGATCTCCTGCGTTCTCTTGCGCTGAGCCCGCCAACCAATATAGGATCTCGGCCACAGGGTAATTGATAACATTTTAATCAGATATTTGGAGGCTAGAAATTTGAGACGGAGTTTGAGCGGGGGTTCTTTGGCCTCCGCAAACATAGTATTAATTGGGATGGAAATTCAGTAATCTAAATAGGCTCTGATGGCTTTGTTTTAAATGATTTCTAGCCGATAAAATTTGGGACTGGATTTGAGAGCAAAGATGTGGGCGGCATACTCTATTGAGATAACGTCTGCGCTGAGATAACGTCTGCTATCTTTTTAGCCTTATTAATGACAAAGTCCATGTGTAGATTGCCTGATAGCCTTGGATCGAGGATGACTTCCAGAAATCAAACCGAATCGGAGGGTAGTACAATGTCGTGATTTCGACTTTAAATTCAGTGAGGTTGTGAATCTTCTTTTTGAAAAAAAACATGAGGCGGGTCTTGCTGGGGGATATTTCTAGTCCCCGGTTATTAAGGTATTCACTAATGTTAGCTAATGAGATTTCTAATCATTTGATTGCTTTCTTTATATGCTTGGCCGAGGCGTATATGGCTATATTGTCCGCGAATTGCAAAATTTTTACATTTATGTGTAATTTGACAGCAATACCTCTTAGATAGAAATTAAATAAAAAGGACTGAGGACTGAACCTTGAAGAGTGCCTTTACGTGAATTTCGGGGAGGAGTAAGCTTGCCCTGAATTACAAATTGAATTTTCCTTTCCGTAATAAGGTTTTGTATAAATTGACATGTTTTTCCTGGGAACCCGGCCTGTAGCAAATCATCAACCAAAATACTGGGAACATTATCAAAAGCCGACTTGATATCTATGAAAAATGATACAATTACTTTGTCGTTAAGATTGTTATGATGGATTTCCGACGTGAGAATGGTGAGGTTATCAGTGCAAGATCGAAATTTGCGAAAGCCGAACTGGTGGTCTGGGATCAGGTAAGATGTGCCCGATTCTGTGTCCTAGTGAATTCTATTGAGAATCATTTTCTCAAGTAGTTTGAGAATGCATGATGTAAGAGCAATCGGACGAGCTCCTTTTTCGTGAGGCTTAGGAATCAAATAAACTAGCGAATGCTACCATTATTCAGGAAAGCTACCCTCTGCAAAAATATTATTAATGTTTCTAAGTAGGAGTTTTTTTAGTGAAAGGGGGAGAGTTTTGAGAATTTAGTAGTCATATCGATTAATACCCAGACTGGAGCTAATTTTGGACGAATTTAACGCGTGATGGAATTCGCTATAAAGGAAGGGGTTGTCAATCCACTCGAGAGAACTGTTGTTTATACTATTATTGTTTAGAAAGTTTCTGCGTTCTTCCAAATAAGCTGGAGGGCAGATGTTGGCCATTGTTTCCTTAGCTGATCGTCGCTGATAGAGAATAAGTCTTCCGTGGGGACCAGTTTTCGGTTTCGGAACCTTTTGATAATTTTCCAGATGTTAGGAGTAGGAGTCATAAAATCTAGGGAGCTACAGTAGCTCTTCCAACCTTCTTTTTTGGCCGATTTTAGCATTTTTTTAGTATTAGTTACCTGTTTACGATAAATTTGGTAGTTGGCAATCGTGGGATTTTTGAGATATGTTTTGCAAGCTATTTTCCTAGCCTTGACGGCTTCCGCGCAGTCCTCATTCTACCAAGGGGAAGGGGGGTTTATTTGCTATTTTATTTAAATTACTATACTTATCCGACGACGAGTTTTTGACTGACGGTGAAAAAATGTTTATACATTCTTGCAAGAGCTTGGTGAAAGCATTATATTGGGCAATTGATTCATTGTCACCCCACTCAAGGACTCGGGCTTTGATCTTATTTGCACGGGCTTCAAGAACGCGGATAAAGCTTCTAAACTGCTCACGAGAAAATTTGCATTTGTGGGAAAAAATGTTTTTGGTTTTAATTTTTGAACTGACCGTAACCTCGACTAGGCGATGATCACTACTACGAATGTCGCTTAGAACTTTAATGTTGAGCAATGTGGAGAAAGTAGTAGACGCAATGGCAAGATCAATAAGCGACGGGGTTATACCTGGAAAGGGGATATATGTTGGTGTGTTGGGATTGAGCAAAGTGAAGGAAAATCTGTCCAAAAGGTCCATGATGACATTGCCCGCCGAGTTCGGAGGTGCTGCGCCCCAATAAGGATGATGAGCATTAAGGTCTCCCAGAAGTAGGAAATATTGAAAAGAATTGCCTAAGTTGAAGATTCTTTGCCAAGAGCTTTGAGGACAAGGGCCTCTCGAATGTTTGTAAATACCCAACAGCGCCTCGCCAGCGCTGCCTACGAAAATCTTTACACCGATGGCTTCAATGATCCCATCAGAATTTAGAATATTATCAAGATTGATGTGCGAGTACGTTATACTGTTACGAATTAGCATCGCTATGCTTTGCCGACCCACGTCACTGTCACTGCGCATTGTGTTAAAGCCATGAATGGAAAAGGAATGATGAGGTTTTAGAAGGGTTTCGACCAAAAAAATTATATCATAGGACTCACAGTTTTTCTATGTCCGGTTTTTTGTGTACAGCTCCCCTGCAATTTCAGTAAAGAATACTGAAGTTTGATTAGGGACCATGTCTATAAGTGCTGGATTTAAAGACCATAAATACTTTTAATAATGGTACAAACCTGAAGTACCATTTCATATAATTGTAAACCTTTAATAGCAGGGAAGAAGTCCGGTAATTTGTATACGATATTTATAATAGTTTTGATGAGGAAGGTGAGAGACTCGTAGGAAAAATTGGGGTTAGGGCAGTTATTATTAGAGAAATTATTGTCAGCAGATTTACCGAAAACAAATACGGGGGAACTTGTTTCATTTATCTTGGCTCTACCATTTGGAAAGTTAAGACACGCGCTGTGAGCCTCTTTGAGGTTTAGTTGACGGCTTTTAATGAGTTGTTCTTGAGTGGCATGATTACTTGAATTGGAGTTGTCTGAGTGGCTTTGCACTTTTTGGCGAAGGTTTTCTGAATTGACTCGACTACCTTGAGATCTATTACGAAGAATGCCTGCATATGATAGATCTGATGTAGGTAAGGAACTATTATAAAAGGAAGATGGTTCAAAGTTGAACCTCAAACTTTTCTGCGATCGGCCGAAACTGGGAATACTTGAAAGTGTGGGAAAAGAGCTCGAAGAACTAAAGTCAGGTGGGGGAGATTGATTTTTTTCAACTCGATTACGAGCTTCTAGGTAAGGAATTCTCTCTTGCTGCTATCGAGACAATTAGTTTCTGTTTTTCATAAACAGGACAGGACGCCAAAGTTGGGAGATGCTCATTTTTGCAATTTATGCTGAGTGGGGGCAATTAAGCTCTAGGCTAGTTTTTTTTTGTGGGCTAGTTGCAAACATTTGTTACAGCGCGATTTGCTGCGACAACCTGAACTGATGTGACCAAAGCGGAAACAAGAAAAACAAATTTGGACCTGAGGGATGTAGGGTTCTACTTCTAACTTAGTTTTGTAAATTAAAATTTTACTAGGAAGCCTTTGCCCCTCGAATTTGACCATAACAGTTTTCGAGGGCTCGAACTTTGTTTCACCATCTTTTTTGACCCTGCGATTCATACGCTGGACCAATATGACTTTGATTGAGGATTCTATTTCCTCAGAAAGTTTGCTATTGCTGAAACAGCGGTATACCCTTGACGAGGACAATGCGCATAATTTTAAAAAAAGTAATAAAGGCCACAAGATTATGTTTTTTAAGCATAGGGTGTCCGATAACTCGATTGGCCGCCTGAAAAGTATCAACTTAGGCCCTGACCTTGTTTTTTCCGATGGTACAAATTTCCGTAACATCCTCTTTGAGTAAACCATTAATAATTTTTGAAATCAGAGGGGAATCCGGGGCAATATTTGATTTCGCGTATTAAAAGTGCACGAGATACGGCGGGAAATCCGTGTCCGTGTATCTATTTGTTTCTCTTCTGTATTTTTTTATTTAAAACGGTGTGGCAGGCTATATTTCTTTTTCTGATTTCAAATATATGTTGTGGCGATCCGCGCCACTGACGATACATGCCTGAGCGATGCCTGCAATACCGGCAGTTCGCGGCGACGCCGCTAGGCGTCGCATCGCAGGGGCATCTGTGGCGACGCTAGCCACGCTATTAGTCGAAAACCTCCGTCCAATCAGAAGCCGTCCGTAGGACCGCGCTCTCCGCGGGTCTAGATACCAAGCGCTTTAGGAACGCTTGAGATAGCGTTCTTCTGTTCTCTCCGAGCTACTCGTGCGAACACACGTTATTTCTGTACGCGGCATTCAAAGACTTTTATACCTTTTGTGAGAATATATTTACGTTGTGTGAAACCCTGAGTAGATCATTCCTACGACCCCCACACATCTTCGCGAGTTCAAAATTCCGCACCGATTAGTATAAAAGAAGACCCCCTACGGGACCAAGAACAATTCATTAGGCGCCAGTTGCCGCAGCAAGAGCGCCTAGACGCTTGTAAAGCGTTAAAACCGCTTTTTCGGCGCGAGTCGCCGTCAGCGCAAGTCGCTCACAGCGCGAGCCGCTTCTTCGGCGCAGGTCGCCTACCACCGGCGCCAGTCGCCCATACGGCGCTAGTTGCCTAGTACAGCGCGAGCCGCTCACTCGGCGTTGACCGCCTACACGGCGTCGACCGCCTACACGGCGCAAGTCGCCTACCCGGTGCTAGCCACCTACACGGCGCGAGTCGCTTCCTCGGCGTTAATCGCCTACAATTCAACAGCCGACCAATCACAGCGCTCGGCCGCTTACACCGCGTAGGTCGACAAGCCGGCCAATAGCGGCGCACGATCGCCTAGGTCGAGCACGAGGCTCCGGCCAATCAGGGCGCACGGTCGCCTCACGGAGGCGCCAAGCGCCTACCATACGAGCCGGCTATCAGTCGTCTGACACGCACGCAGAAGCATCGGCAAACGTTACCGCACACGGCCTACTACGACCGCGCTTCTAATCCCAAATCCGGTTGCGGCGCCCGGACGCCGAACGCGTGGTCGCCTAACCCTGGCGTTTCACGCACTCAAGATGAAGCCTGCCAAAGCCACCACGCCGCGTCTGTTCGAAGAAAGGTTTTCCGGCAAGAAGGATGCGGATCCGACCGAAAGGCGACGGACCCAGCCGCTGACTCTCCAGACATTCATTGTAAGGAAGAAAGAGCTGAATCTCTCGTCAACAGGTTCAGGGGTAAGAACCGTCGTCACCAGTACCAGCAGCACTGTCGACGCAAAGCGCCTTAAGAGTGGACCGACTGAGGCCGCAATCCTGGTCAAGAAAAGCACGCGCAATGCCGCGACAATGACCGAGGCCCGGCGAAAAGCGCCAAGCGCTCCTGCGGTAGCAACGCAGACGGCAGCAACCCAGACGAGCCCGGTAAGGACGACGGCCGACGCAGCGACGCAGACGAAGAAGCGAGGCGGGTATCGCGTTAAACAGGCGCAGAGATATACTCATAAACACATGTAAATATGTTGTAAATATATCGTGTTAAAATGTATAACCGACTGCGTCGTCTACTTTCAATTACTTCCTTGCGATTCACAAACCTTTGGGCCATTTCCTATTCACGCAGTGGCTGACTAAGCTAGATTAAGCTAGACTAAGCAGTAGCCGACTAAGAAGTAGTAGCGCCCATATATGTTATTCTATTTCTATTAAGTTGTGTCTGCTTAATTGTGTCACGCCTCCTCTCCAAATCTCCACGAAAAAGAAGCTACACCCTGAAATATCGCGTTATATAGGATAGTGTACGGCGGTACGATTAGTCGTACCTGGCGCCCAATTTTGGTGTCTTACAATTAGTTTAACGTTGCATTCTGTCAATCCACGATTGCCCTCCCCCGGATTGCGAGACCGGGGGAAAAAGCGTCGCAATACTTATTATAATAATATTACTTCTAAGAGAAAAAAACAATCCGTATCTAAAAAAAGCAATATAAAGTCGATACCCGAATCTATCGATGTTTATTATTGTCGCTTTTCCGCGATGCCGATTGGTTCTCTTGCTGCGCTTACTTCATGAGCAGCTGTCATCGTATATTTTGACAGTTGTGTGTATCAAGGAGTTAATGTGATAGTAATGTTAAAGCTAAATAGCGCGCGTAAAGCGCGCTTCTGTCATATCTAGTAGAATATAAAATGCAATACTTATAAAGATAACTGGCAGGTTATACGAACTATTCCGTGTTATTTGACATCGCCTTTTTATCGTACACAATGGAAATGTACACCATATGACACTTGCTATTAGACTACGTTAAAGCTCTATCTTAGTTTTATATGTAACGAAAAGCGACTAAGAATCTGTGATGCAGATTGACTATAAAATAAATTTTACTTATTTACTGTTTATAAACTAACTTTACGTATACAAGTAGCGATACATACATATAAAATCTTAAATTATACGTACTAACTATAATACATGACACCTCGTACTACACTGCTGCTTTGTACGTTAAATTAGAGGTCCATTGATAATAGTTCCACTGTTGTCCGCTAGGTTGTAACACTTAATAAGCTAGATACCGTAGTATTTTATATTACCCCACTATTCCACATTACCCGTACTTTCTATACTTGGAATAACATTTTAATTTTACTCTTTTTTTATGGCATTATATTCCATCTTCTTCCTTTTTTTTAATAAGCATGCATTATTTTTTAATCTGTTATTTTTTAACAATAAGCTAAAAAATACAGTCTATCCTTTATTTAATATATGTCAGATTTTGCGTAGAAACATTATTTTTTTGTGTTAATTAATTTCTTCCAGAATTTTATGTATATTCTCACTTGATTTGTGACAGCTTCACCTTCCCTCCCGATTGTAGCCACTTGAGCGTCCTTACTGAGCGGTCTGAGATATCCCATATAAGCGATTCGTACGTACAACCAGGTGAGGAAGGAATTGACGACCATCTGAGGAAAAGATCCTATCATCCAATCAATGAAACTAATTCCTTCAGCTTCGGGAAATGTACTCTCGTAAATCCCTTTAAAAGTCAGATTTGTACCAGTTCCTACCAATGTTCCCGTACCACCAAACGTCGAGCAATAAGCCACCGCCAATAAATATGCTTTTGTTATTTTTGTCGGCTTTATTTCGCTAAAAAAAAGGTAATTATGTGTTATAGAACATGTAAATTAGAAAAATATAATTTAAAAAATATGCTATTTTTCGTATTATAAAAAGTTGTATTGATAAAATTAAATTTTATCAATTACAATTTATTTAATGTTTACACATTATAAAAATTTTTATTTCTAAAAAAATTTTTTTATTAAATCAATTTTAATTATTTTTACTATTTATAGATATCAATTAATTATTGCTCCATATCAAGAGACACAGTTATGTTTCGTATAATGGCAAAACAAACTATTTTTATGCAAAAGAACTAAAGAATATTTTTTTATATACAGGGTGTCTATAATATCTGTCCCCACTCCCTATATTTCGGAAACAGCTCAAAATTATTTATGAAAAACCGCGAAATATGTAGGGAAGACTGGAGTTGGTACACTTTTTTTTAATAATTATTTTACATGTAACTAATAAATGGATACAAGTCGCAAAAGAATTTTTCAATAACTGCATACTTTATACAACACAAAAATAAGGCTCAACTTCCGAATAGCCCTTACCTCCGAATTTGATAAAACTTGCAGCAATTGTTGACTATTAGAGGAAACGTTCATACCATAAAAGATTTTGTATAACGGAAACAAATAGGAACGGAGAAATTGGCATCAAAAATTCAAAATTTTTATTCTAATTTATAGACAATTTTCCAAATTTTGATATTTTCTTGCGGCTCTCTTGGTAAAAACCTTTGTTGTGACTCCGACAGTGATAATCAATCACGGGAGCCCGAAAAATATGTACCCTACCTATTTTTTTTACCAATTTTCCCTATTTTTATACCTATTTTTTCCGACATGCCGGAACACACACACACACATTGCACATGCGGGGGAGGGTGCAAGGAAAAGCCCCCCTCTCGCACCCATCTCCGCCGGTAGGCAGCGTGGACCTTAGGCAGCTTTACAACTGAAAGTACATGCTAAGGCTACCGTCCGATTCACCCTCACAGCGTTGTAACGAGCGATGCTTTCAGCGCTGTGAGCGTGAATCGGACCGCAGCCTTAGCATGTACTTTAAATTGTAAAGCGAGGTCTACGCTGCTTACCGGCGGAGGTGGGTACAAAAGGGGGGGGCGAAGGCCCCCCTTGCACCCCTCCCCGCGCGTGTGTGTGTGCCTCTTTTATGCATAAATACCGTTGTTTGTTATAATTTTGTTCGTCGCGTAGTACATTTCTCGTCTTCCTTTCTTCCCGCTCCTACTCGGCTTCATGTAAACAACAGTACATCGAAATGACGAAACAAAGTAGACATGATTCACAAATCACTACCGGTCCTTTTCAGAACCAAAATCGGTCCTTTTAAGGGCCACTATATATTTATAACGTCGGAAAATCCGGAAAGCCATGTTGGAAAAAACAGGTAAAAAAATAGGTTACATTTGTTTAACTATTCAAACATTTATGTATGTTTATATGTACTGTCTGTACACACATATTAATAATATGTAATCAGTAATCATTAATTAGTAATTAGTAAATTATACAATTTACCATTTGAATTTTTTTAATTTCTCCGTTTCTATTTGTTTCTGTACAAAATCCTTTATGATGTGGGCGTGTCCTTTAATGCTCTACAATTGCTGCAAGTTTAATTAAATTTGGAGGTAGGGGCTATTCGGAAGTCTTACCAAAAATAAATTTGTTAACTAAATTGTATAATTAATTTTGTTGCACCAATAAAAATTATAAGGCTACATTTATAATAACTAGCTCCATATACGGGGTAAGTTGTTACACTGAATTAAGTTGTGAAAAATCCAGTTTCCGAAATATCTATAATATATTTAATAAAAAGAAATAACAACATGTACAACAACATGTGTTATATTACATTTACATAGTTGAGTGCAAAATTACAATACAGATATAATGTGACTGATAATGTTTTGTATTGACCGGCTTTGATACACGTAATAAGAACAGTGAAATCTATATATATATATATATATATATATATATATATATATATATATA
>NW_020226049.1:0-2451 GCF_003070985.1 Temnothorax curvispinosus
TATATCTTCCATTTAAAGGATTTATCCTCCAATTTTCATGAAATTTGACAAAAATGTTCACGTACGCGAACATATTTACCTTTCATAAAAATTGAAAGATAAATCCTTTAAATCCGGAATATATTTCATTTTAATCTTACCTGAAATAAACATGTTATCTAAACCAATAAGTGCCAAAATATCTTCTTCAGTACCTATTGATACAAACAAATTACTTATGTGCTATGACTTAAATATTAATTACAAGTGCAACGTGTAAATATTAATATTAATATATTTATTATCCAATTATCTCAAACAAAAAACATCTTTTTTATGCAACTGATGATACTTTACAGGAGTGACGAATTGTGATATGTACGTTATTCAAACAAGAAATTGTCTACAGAACATGATAAAAATTAGTCTAAAAATTTACCATTTGTTAATGTCTTTTCTCCACATGACGTCGGCATTGTCTGATCAAGACTGGGTTCATCGTTTACTGTTTCATTTCTGATAGTAGAAGATATTATCACTGGCATGTTGTCGAGCTCCTTCTCTAAATCATTATTATTTAATACAACTGGCTTTGCATTACATTGAATATTCTCACAGTCCGAGCTTCCTACTTCCAGGTTTTTATAAACGCGTTTCAATCTACGCTGGCCTTGTTTAACAGTACCTACAATGAAAATATTTTAATTATTATATGAAATGTTTTTCCTGTGGTTCTTGGACACTTTTCACAACATATGTTTACTTACGTGCACAAGCAAGTATTTCGACATCAAAATGTTCCCAGTCTTTGTCTGGTACGCGCAATGAAGCAACCCATTGCGGTAATTTTGGATAGTCTTCGTTTGCAGGATAACAGCAAAACATATCCTTTTCATCCTTTTCGTAGATCCAAGAACATGGTATTAAGTCAATTAAATTGTTTTTCTCTTTTTTGGGGAGAAACAGTACAACTGCGTACAAGTACTCGTTTTCACTTGCCATCTAATAAAAATATATTACATTAATACACGCGTGCGTAATATTTAATTTAAAAACATGAGCATTAACGATACTTACCTCTTGAGAATCAGCCATTAGTATATTTATTTGCAATAAAAATGAATTGTGAAATAAAAAGTTGTGGTAACTGTTGTTGCGGCTCCAATTAAAATGTTATAATAAAATAAGAATAATATTAAGAAAGACCGAGAATAACAATAGGGAACGCGACCGCGAAAGCCCGAGAGAATTACGCAACGCCGAATCAGCAAAAGATGAGTTGCGCGATCGGCCCAGATACGATCGAGCAACTCAGCGATATCGAAGGACAAGACGAGGATTGAAAAGGAAGCGACAACAGGAGACGAGAGGGCAATGTGAGTCGGGCAGCGACGAACGGGTCTTGTACGAAATAAGTTGTAAAGGAGAAGTAATTAGTAAAAGTCGTGTTTATTGCATCCAAAAGTGTTTATCATTTGCCTCCCGCCTCCTCCTTGGAAGAATCGAATCCCATGTGTCCCAAAAAGGGGGCACAACACTGTTATGAAGAAGAATATGTACATTAGGCTTACGCGCGCACGTATATATTTAATATTTCAATATACAAGGGTGATTTGCACAAGGTGACTAATTTAATTATTAGCAAAATTTGAGAACATATAAAAAAATAGTTTATACCGAGATGTTCAGTACAAAGGGGGAAATGATAGGAAACAATTATTTTATGAGTGCAGACGTTAAGGACATTTCAAATTCAACTTCATTTTTTAAATGAAAGTATATAATTATTTTAACATAAATCCATAATCATTTTTACTATATTTCTACAGTTTCACAAACGTCGATTAAAGTTTTACCTACGGTTGACTCACTCTTCGTCTCTTTCTGGAGGGACAAATAGAAAGAGACGAAACCGAAGGTTAAAATTTGGCCGACGTTTGTAAAACTGGCCTTATATGTGTATAATACTGTACTACTTTATACATGTCGGTATAAACTATTTTTTCATGTCTTCAAATTTTGCTAATTATTAAATCGGTCACCTTAGACAAATCATATTCTATATTATAATAGGAGAAAACATCCAGTATTTAGCATCATTACCAGCATTCGGCACTTTTGCAGATTTGATAAATTAAGTTATATGATGATTTAGATGGATCATTCTTTGACGATTCTGCTCTTATGAATATTTAGGATTTATTTTGGCTTATGTAAATTCCTCTGCAATCCTTAATAATATAGAAATAAACTTTAGTTTAATACGGTACTAGCAATCTCATGCCACATTAAATTGAAGTTTATTTCTATATCACGATCGATCACAAAAGAATTTACATGAGCTAAAATTAATTCTAAAAGTTTAAAAGTGTCGAATACTGGTATTACTGATGCCGACTGTTGGGTGTTTTTCCCTACACATACACACACGCACAAATAAACAAATGCAATATTATAAAAATAAATGTCAGA
>NW_020226050.1:0-2329 GCF_003070985.1 Temnothorax curvispinosus
ACTCCGGGTTCGCAAAACCCGTAGTGGAGGGGTCCCCCGGGCCCCTACAGGCTCCGGGAGAACTCCCCCCACCCCCTGGAGGCAACCTAACCTTTTTTTTTTTTTTTTTTAGGTTGGGGGAATCTTCCACTGCTGGGTTCCCGAGCAAGCTCGGTATGTGGCCCAGCAGCCCCCTCGAAAGGGGGAAGACCCCTCTACCCCCTGGGCGGGGCAGAGGAAGTGTGGGATTCAACGGGCCGGATTTGATAAAGTCCGGACCCGTCGCCTACCCACTAAACCTACCAACCAGTGACCCTCGCTATGCTTATGAGGGAGGACCCCGGGAAAGCCCGAAGGCATCACGTCCATGAGCCCCCCCGCATGTTGCCCTTAGGGCAAGCCCTCCTAATTGCTAACTACTACAAGTGGCGGATGAGTGCCACCACCCTCATCCACCACCCCCCCTTTTTTCCGGGAGTTGCCACATATTTGGCAGCGAACGAGACTCTCCCAGGCCCCTCGCCCGCCCTCCCGGGCGAGCGGGGGAGAAAGATGACTGCTGCGCATAAATGCGCTTCGTGCAGCCGTTTCCCCCCCAGCTCGCACCCCCCACGTGGGGGGCAGGGGGGAGGGCCAGGACCCCCGAGAGCCTGCGCCCTCGCGGCCCCGACCCCCGCCCCCAGCCGCGGCCCAGGGGGAGCGCTCGTGGTCACACCCCCGTAGGGGAGCAACCCAAGCCCCCCCCGAGCCGCCACGCCATCCTTCCTGACTATCCGGCCAGGAGTCAGGGGGGCCCCATCTTCCGAAGAAGCCAGACCCCTGCCCCCGGCTCCCCGCAGGCCGCAGGGGTGGAAGGATCCTCAGACCCATCCCCCCCCAAGGCCCGCCATCTCCGAGGACCCGGGCCACGAACCTTAGTTCCCGACCCGAGCCCTCCCGGCGATCCGAGGGAGCACATGTGGAGGAAACCCCTTAGGGAATCCCCCCGAGCCCCTCCGGACCGCCGGATCACCGTCATTTAGAGACAGCCGAGGAAGAGCGACCCCTAGAGGTCGACTCATCCCCAGCCATCTCAGCCTCCGGACAAGCCGAGACCTGTCCGGAGGACAGAGGGGGAGGAGGAACCGCCGTCTTCGGCGGCCCTCGTCCCCCCTTTCCTCCCCCTTGGTGAGCGCAGCCCGCCCCCCCCATCAAGTGCCCAGCAGGCAACCCCGAGTCCGCGCAAAGCGGACATCTCGGGGCCGCCGCAGGACACTCTCTGGCCCGGTGGCCGCTTACACCACAGCGATAACAGAGACCGCTGCGGTCCACCGGGGAGGTGCACAGGGCCCCCACGTGACCCACGCCGAAGCACCTGTAGCACCTGAGGGGGCGGGCTCGGAGCAGCCCGATCTTTGGGCTACTCCAACCCACCCTTAACCCCTTTCTTACGATTATGTTTGCGGCGCCCACTGGGCACCGCACTCACGTCGCACCCATTCCCTGAGGACGACGGACGATCTCCCCGACCGTCACGTCGCCCTCCCTACAACCACCGCCCGCGGTGACGGCGGCCCTAATCTCCGCCGGGGTGACGGAGTCATCCAGACCCACCAAGCGCAGCCCGACGCGCCTGACAGGCCTGGAGACCCGCACCCCGGAACCCTCCAGCGCGGCACTTACTTGCCGCGCCAGAAGATCCGCCTTCTCCCCCTGTCCATCTCCGGGGACCTCTATCACGAGACCCCCGGTGATGGCCCGCCTGCAGGATACCCCCGCCACTCCCAGGTCGGCGAGAGAAACCCTCTCTCTCGCCGTCCTGAGGACCTCGGCATACGTCGCCGGCGATCCCCCAGGGACGGTGATAGTCACCGCCGCAGTCCTCGGGGGGGCCGGCAACGCAGCTTTGGCCCTCTTTTTCCTCCCTGTGGACGGCGGCACCCGCGACGCCCCCCCAGCCCCGCTCCCACGGAAATCTCTTCCCGCGAGAGAAGAGGCAGGAGCCGCCGCGCCGCCACCGATCACTTTCCTCACCTGACCCCCCCCCTCCGACTGCATTGCCGGAGAGGGGGACGGCCTGGCAGGGACCATTCCCTCCGCTGAGGGTTTGCCCCCCGTAGGAGGGGCCCCCCTTATATCCCTCGCGAGGGAGCGTACCTCCCTCGCAAGGGCTTCCACCTTTTCGTCGAGAGCCACGAGATGGGGATTCTCTCCCCCCTCGGGCCCCCGATCACCGAATGCCCCCCTACCCGGCGCATCGGTACCCCTATGCTCGACTCGGGAGCACGTCTGTGTGGCGACCTCCCGAGTCGTTCTCAATAGAGACGGGCCGAAGGGCGCCGAAGACGACGCACTCCCCCCCTCTCCCCCC
>NW_020226050.1:2429-4024 GCF_003070985.1 Temnothorax curvispinosus
TTCCCTCCGCTGAGGGTTTGCCCCCCGTAGGAGGGGCCCCCCTTATATCCCTCGCGAGGGAGCGTACCTCCCTCGCAAGGGCTTCCACCTTTTCGTCGAGAGCCACGAGATGGGGATTCTCTCCCCCCTCGGGCCCCCGATCACCGAATGCCCCCCTACCCGGCGCATCGGTACCCCCATGCTCGACTCGGGAGCACGCCTGTGTGGCGACCTCCCGAGTCGTTCTCAATAGAGACAGGCCGAAGGGCGCCGAAGACGACGCACTCCCCCCCACTCCCCCCGACTCCATGTCGACCTCCATTAAAGTCGACCTCGACATTTCCTCCATCCTCCTTGTTAAGTCTTCCACCTGAGTCCTCAACTCAGAATTCTCTACCAATAATTTTCTCTTTGCCCTCATTCCATCCCTTACTGCATTTTTGCATTTATCTTCGAGGGCATATATCACCTCTCTAATGTAGAATGCATATTTCTCCATCTCTTCATTGATCATTTTGATCTGTCTACCGTCTTCGTCCTTATCCACCACAGGGGCAATAAGGACTTCATAGAGGAGGTACCTGGCTCTCTCTATCACCTCCTCCGTAGCCAACTCATTAATTCTCTCCCCAATAAGTCCAGGGAAACAAGCAAGTCTATTGTGAGAGCATTTTCTGAGGTCTATTTCCCGCTCCTTTCTGATAAGCTCTCTCCTTTTCCTCCACGCTTCGCTGTTCCCCTCCGGGATCCAGACCTTGCCCCTCGCCGGCGGCAGCCCCACCAGGCTTACCACCGGAGAGACAGACACACTCCTATCCTCCATTCCCTTATTTTTTCTCTGTGGCTCATCGCTGGCTAACGACGAGTGGGTGGCTGAGCCTTGTCTTTCGACACCCCCATCCCGCCGACCCCTGAGTATCCGATCCCTCTGAGGCGGTAAGTTCTTCTTCGTAGTAGAACTCATCATATTTCTACTGTGGTTTTATTTCGGAGTGTCCGTCTCCTAGGCTGGTTGGCTTCCCCGCCTCACGAGCCCAGCCTGCCCGAGCCCTCGGGTATCCCCGGGTTCGCCGTACCCGTATCGGGAGCGCCCCCCGAGGGCCCCGAAGGACCCCCAGAGACCGCCCCCGACCCCTGAGGCACCGCCCGCCGATCGACGCCGACGAGAGAGCCCCGTTACCCCCACCCGCGCGCAACGAGGGGCGGCCGGCCGAGGATGAACCTCGATCCCGGCCCCGGCCGAGCAAGCTCGATCCCGGTCCCCGCCACGCACAAGCAGGGGGACACGGAGCGCCCACGCCACCGCCGACCTAACGAACTCCCTACGCGTCACCGGTTCTTACGTCCGGTGACCAGACCCGCCGGCCCCGGCCTGGGAAAAACGTCCCAGCGGCCCGACGGGTCTCCCTCCCTGGCCGGTTGGGGAAGCAAAGGCTTTCCCCTCACGGTCCCAACCGAACCGGACAATTATTTATAGAGGTAGTCTGCCTCGCGAGTCCTGAAAAGGACTCCCCGGTCCACGACAAACCTTGCGGAATGCCGTGGATTACGGTACTGGTGTGCTCGGGCACTCCGGGTTCGCAAAACCCGTAGTGGAGGGGTCCCCCGGGCCCCTA
>NW_020226051.1:0-1777 GCF_003070985.1 Temnothorax curvispinosus
CCAATTGAGTGACATTGTTTTTATATATAAAATGAGAAATATAATTAAATATATTTTTTAATAATATATCCATATTTGGTTCCATTTGATTATATGCTATATAAAATTAATTTATACTTTTAATACAATGAAAAAATTAGTGTATATGAATTTTGTCCATTAAGCTATATATAACTTTTATTACAGTTTTTATAAACTATATATCTAAGCAATACTTAGTCTAGGTAATTTACAGTATCTAGATTTACAAAATCTAGGCTTAATATTGTATAATTAAGCCTAGTATATATAAGTCTTACATAGTTTATATTTGCAACAGCTTCTATATTAATCACCAAATATAAGATTATTATTTTTATGATATATATAAGTTAAATTTTCATGTTTAGTTTTACTTTTTCATATACTATGTTTACGCGAGTGTTACTTCTGTAGTAACTTACGATATATCACTCGTTTACGCGGAATAAATTATCGTAAGTTACTACAAAATCCCGTTTACGCGAAGAAATTATTGTAAGTTACTACAAAAGTAACGCTCGCGTAAACGTAGTAATAGTAGCAGATTATCCTAATAAGTCATGTAAGCTTCTTGGAGTTAAAAAATTACGATTGGAGTTGGCTGCGAAACATATAATAAGCATTATTTTTTCTGAAGATCCTATTCTTGTCAAAGTTAAAAAGTATTTACATATGTCAGAATCTATTATATCGAAGATCCTCTACAATGGTGGAATAAATTAAATGAAGTTGTCACTGCCGAATTTGTACAAATTGGTATGCTGCATTTATGCCATACCGCGATTACAAGTTCAGCATCTGAATGCGCGTTTTCTTCTGCAGGTTTGCTTATCACAGCAAAACGTTCTTCGTTAAAACCATCAAGATCTAATAAAATATTTTTTATTTACGGTAAAATAAAATAAGTTTTACTATTATTTATACAACTTAATATGTGAAGAAATATTTAATAAGTAAGAGAGAAAGAAGTCTGATATCTGATGGTTATACATATACAGTGAATTACATTTTATTTTTGTTACGTATGATGGTCAGGAATAACATTTTAAGATAAATTTTATTTTCTTTTGTGAAAAAAAGAGACATTAATAATGCTAATGAAATGATCGTATTTTGAAAACAAGTGCTGAGTATTTATTGTTTGCTATTTTTGTTCATTCCGATAAATTATCACTCGCCAATTCCGCCGCCGCTGAAAAAGAAAATTATTATATAAATATATTATATATATATATATCTGTTTCTATGTAATCCATATTTGTAACTTTGTAATTAATACGATATTTACAATACGTGTGCACACGCAAAGCTTTTTCTTTAAATAAACAATTAGCCGCTATAAACGCTAACGCTATTAATATACTCTCGGAAGGAAGAGCGTTGGTAGCGAGCAGTTATGACGTATAACACTACCAGTAATGACGTCACGACAGCGTTTGGTAGCGCTATCATAGAGTTCCGCGAACAGCCAGTAGCGTTAGGTAGCGCTAATAGCGTCTCCCCGAACGCACCCTAAGTCCCGCGAGTCGAGCCCGGACGCGTCGATGGTTCGCCCCGAGGTCCGAAACAACCGGCAACGCCCGCGGAAACACGTTACGTGCTCGCGATACGAAAGCGAGAGGTGCTGAGTCACCAAAAAAAGATTGTGAAAGCGAAGCGAACGGTACTTGTACCGAGTGACACGCGTGTCAGCTATTTTGTGAACAACGAACGAAGATCTGTGAATAACTTCCTGCGGGAAAACATTCAATTGAAT
>NW_020226052.1:0-9324 GCF_003070985.1 Temnothorax curvispinosus
CCTCATAGTTATTAAGTGTGCAAGTTGAAACTTGCACATTGCTTCCTTAGAGTTCTTAAGTGTGCAAGTAGAAACTTGCACATTGCTTTCTTAGAGTTCTTAAGTGTGCAAGTTGAAACTTGTACATTGCTTACTTAGAGTTATTAAGTGTGCAAGTTGAAACTTGGACATTGCTTCCTTAGAGTTCTTAAGTGTGGGTACATAATTATGTATACAGGCTCCTAAAGAGTTAAGTGTGCGAGTAGAAACCTGCACATTGCTTCATTAGAGTTTTTAAGTGTTTAAGTAGAAACCTTCGCACACAAAGCTTCCTCTATGAGGAAGCATTTATTTTTTTCAATGTATAATTTTCAGTATTTATTTGTTTTGGCTTCCTCATAGAGGAAGCTTTGTGTGCGAAGGTTTCTACTTAAACACTTAATAACTATGAGGAAGCAATGTGCAAGTTTCTACTTGCACACTTTTTTTATTCCCATAAATATTTATGACGTCGAGAAAGTAGAGACGATCTAATATATACATTTGTTTCTTCATTCTTTTCTACCTCTATTTCATATATAATTCATTAAAATTTGGTTGATCAGATCTAGTTTTATTATAAAGCTTCTATATATGTACGAATTCTCAGAAATGAAAGCTGAATTGTTTATTATATTTTTGGCAATTCACGATTGTACTTTAGGTTTAATATAAAGAAGATGTGAAAATGCAATGAGTGTGTATCATTCTGTATGTATTATATTCTTTAAATTTAAGTTTTTATTCCTCTGGAAAAGGCAGTAATTTTTTTTCTTTAATAATCTTTAGACAATGCCTACGCATCTTTAGCATATCTGTTGAATATTTTATAATAGATGGATTTTCTCCCCTTGCTATCGATATAGCAAATGCTGCTGCAAATATACCACACGATGCTAGGTCCGGTTGCTTTGTAACTTTTTCAAATATTACATTATTCTGAGTTAAATTAGGATATCGTTTTTTAATGTATCTTTGTTCAACTAATGTTAGATTGTCATAAGAGTGCGTTTCAAAATACAAACTGTCATATATATGAAGTTTTACACCGTCATAATAAATACAATGCCAGTGGTTGCCAGCTTGACAACCTCCAACAATCTGAACATCCGGGGTAAAGATTGGATTAACCCAATGTAAACCAGTAATAAATAATACATCAACACGATTAAATTGAGTATTATTTTCTATTATTTTCATAATTTCATTTAAAGGTCTATCATCTAGCCACGAATATTTGTTTAGCACATTTTCTTCTAAAGTTTGTGGAGGTGGATTAATTTGTACTGTATCTGCTACTGTTATACTTTCTTTGTTATCTTTCCTAAATGTCTCATTAGTTTGTTCAGATATTACGTTGAATAAATGTTCTTCTGAATTTTTGTTCTTGTTATAAGAATTTTCTTCTTTCAATTTTTCCACCATTTTTACACTTGATATTAGTTTCTCGGTCTGCTCGTTTAATCCGATAAAAATAGGTTTATGATCTGAGAAATAAGTTTCGTATACCCCCGCATTATAATTTAATATTTCCTCCGATATAAATATTACATCTATCTGCGTATTAAAGTTTGTAGTTGACACTTGAGTACTAATTGCACGTTTAAATTGTAATTTATTTAAATGTTTTTCTAAAAATCCTCCTTTTTTATACGAGTCGTAATTAAAATCACCTATTATAATTTTTTTTTTACTAATATATTTGCTTAAAATATTATCTAGTTCGTGTATAAACATAGTTCGAGGTACGGATGGTGATTTATAACCGGTAATGATCTCCACCTCATTTATGTTCATGCGTATCAAGTCAATATGACGCTGTTGTCCATTTATAGTTTCATCTTTTTGTATATGTTTTTCAATAAATCCGTTAAGTTCCTTTCTAATAAAACATATTATTCCTTTTGGTAAACGTTTATCATAGTTGTCTGTTCGGAAAATAATATTAAATCCTTCAAATGTCAAATTGTCTGTTGTGATTGTTTGTGTTTCTGCAAAAATTAATAAATCTGCTTGCTGATACCATTTATCGCAAGATATATTATTCAAATTTTTATTCAGTGACCGTACGTTCTGGTAAATAATTTTTATTTGGTTTCCTTTTATAATTTTGGAATACGACAATTTAAGACACTTCTCTTCTTTTAGACGTTTTATTTCTAATTCTAATAAATTATTTGTTGATGGTTTTTTGGGTGATGTAAAACTTCCAAGAATATATAAATCAGATAATTTTGTTACTCTACTCACTGCTACGTACAACATTGGCCTCGTCATACGGCAATTGTTCCTAAAATCAACACATACTTTTTCGTACGTTTGACCTTGGCTTTTATGGATTGTCATAGCTTCAGCAGGTGTAATTGGAAATTGTTCCCTTACGATTTGATATCCCATTCTTTCATTGACGTTCAATACGACAGAGAGCGGTGATAGCGGAACTAAACACATTTCCATATAATTTTCAGTCATATACTTTATATATGGTCTTCGTTGTTCCACGCCAATTTTATCATTATTGAAATCAAGCCATATTTTAATTGGTTCATTTGTATCTGGTTTAAATGTTATATTTTTCAATATACCACAAGCTCCGTTAACTAGGCCTTCTTCTACAGCTATATTAGTAATTATCATGTATTTGATACCTATTTTTAATATAACTTTGAAAGCCAAGCCACCACATTCTGTTCTCTTTTTGTTTTTTAAGGACGTTAGTAATTTATTTCTTAATTTACTACTGACCTTTCCTAAAATTGTGTCTTTTGCTATAGATTCATAAGCTGTACCATCTTGTAAATCGATTTTTAATTTATTAAAACTATCAACAGAGTGATTATCAGCATATAATCTAATTGCATCTTTTGGAATGTATTCGTCTGTCGTTTCTCTTGACCTAATTAGAGCAATATCATTTTCACACATTGTTCCTTTTGCAAGGTTGTTAAGAGCCTCAACAAACGTTTTATCCTCTTTTTGTCTCATTATTTCTGTTAACTGAAAGAATTCAAAATCATTCCATAAAGCATTTTCTGAAAATACGCTTAACATGCAAGATTTCGGACAAAGATATATTGAAGTATCCATAACCGGCGGTAATTGATAAAGATCCCCGACCACCAGTACAGAAACTCCACCAAAGCTTTTATCACGTCCCATAATTTGTCTTAATCTTGTATCCACTCGACTAAACATTGTACTACCTACCATAGATATTTCGTCTATAATTAATAATTTTAATTCTATTAAATTCTCACGAATAGTATTTGCCACATCTGCTGACAATTCTGGCATTTGCCCTCCGTACTGTGTTATTGGTAAAGCAAAAGCAGTGTGTAACGTTACACCACCTATTAGAAATGCTGCTTTTCCTGAAGGAGCACATAATAATATTTTGACCGAATTGTTTTTTTCTCCAGGCATTTCGTAGAAATAATCCAATAATAACTGATAAATCGCGTTAATGACTGTGCTTTTTCCAACTCCTGCAGATCCGCTGATGAACAGTTTAATTGGTAAATTACCAGTTTTGAAACAATGTAAAACGTGTATTGTGATTTCCCTCTGTTTGTCGTTTAATTTTTGAAGAATACTCATCATTTCCTCTTTGGTTGATTTAGGTGGATTACTTATTTTTCGTTTATTGTTCTTCGAACAATCTGCTACACCTGTTTGACCGAATATATCTATCTCTTGCTCTTTCGGAATTTTTGTATTCATGAAAGATTCTACCTCTTCATCTTCTACATTTTGTTGATCTCGCTGTGCGTCAGCCAACGCATTATCAAGTTCTGCATCTCCTATTACTGCAAACTTTATTCTGTTTTTTTCAATTAAATGAATATTTTTTTTATAAAGTGTTTCACAATTTTGTCTCTCCACATCATCTGTTTCATTTTTCCAAGGTAGAAACAACAAAACCTGTTCTCTGAAATAATTATATCGGTCTTCTTGTAATTTGTAACGACGAAATCTAATAATTTTCTGTTTTTGTCGTTCTCTAATTTCAATATTCTCATTATATTCATTCTCACTATCACTTTGGTATTTATTCCTTTTTTCATCATAGTTCGCTGCGAATTCGGCAAGACAAATATCAGCCATTTTTTTGTAATTCCGAATCTCGTATTTTTCAATTATATTTTTATAGTATATATCTGTTGATTCATCACTCATTTTCTTCAAATGTTTTTCATTTTTTAACATACGAACACGTTCTTTTCGCGGGGCAGTGTTAATATAAACAACAGCTCTACTGCACAATGAAAGTGGTAGACCAAGGACATGATAAACAGCTTCTTGTGCAGACATAGTATTACCGTTTATGAAAACGTTTGCGATTTTTCTAAACTTTTGTCTAATATTTAAATTACCATTTTCTAAATCTTTGGCTGCTTCCTTTAGTAATCGTGATAGTCCGGCGTCAATTTTTGTGACGTAATTAATCATGTATGAAGCACAACTGTATGGATCTAAAACAAATTGTATGTCCATGTTTGATTCAAGAAGAGTCAATATTGTTTTATTGTACGCATTAATTGCAACCTCGTTGCTTTGTCTTTTCAAGAATATTTTAGTTCTTGATAACGTACTTCTAATTGTGTGAATATAATTTTTTTCCGTCATTTCTAATCGTTCCAACATGTCCTCAAAAGATACGAGTATATTTTTTTCGAAAAATAGTTGCATTAAATCTCTTATTTTTTTTCTATTGGTTTTATCATTTTTAGTTTTTTCATTTTCTTCTAGTGGTTTAAGAATTATAGTTTCTTTCATTACGAACATTGGAATATTGAATCGACATGAAAATTTATTTTTTCGACCTTTATAACAAGTTGATTTGTGCCGATGTATTTGCAAACGTATCAATGGATTTTTATCATCGTTAGCACATGTAATGATTTTATCTATCCACTGTATTAACTTTTTATTTGTATCCTTATTTTCCTCGTCATATACCGGTGCATTTTTGCAATATAAAAGATTATGTGTATGAACTGTACCTCTGGCTTGAAATTCTCGTCTCTGAAAATGGTCAACTACATAGTTTTCTCCAAATGGGCCGTATTCATTTTGTAATATAGACATAATCAAATTAAATCTTTCTTCGATATATCTGACACACGTTACAGGATCTTCTCTTATTAATTTTGTTTTCTCTGCCATGTCCAAGTGTATTGCCTCATATGTACTGATGTTTTTATTTTCTCGGATTTTGTACAAAATTTTCAATAAATTAGGGTTTTTATGTTCACATGCAGAACACGTAAGGAACAATGAGGGAATACCACATTGTCTAATCATACTAAGTAAATGTTTTTTCTTGTTTTCCCAGTACGAAGGTGACGAACGTACTTGTTTCAAAAATTTGTATCCATCATTGTAACGGATAGAATCATTTAAAAAATTCGAGTCTTTAATTTCTCCAGCAGTTAGGTTATTGTTTCTCTTCACTCTCCTTAGACAAATATTTATGTTGGACATTACTGACTTTTCTAATTTTTGTTTCGCCATAAATAAAATTCGTGTAGGTTGACACGATCTTCTATCTTTGTGCCTTGCTTCAAATTTGATTCTTTGTGAGTACGTTAATTTTTTCTTTTTGTCTAGAATTTCTCCTCCAAATATTCTTGGAAAACACAATTCATCAATATTTTCGGTTAAATGCCAAGGTATTGGACATTTATCTTGTCCCGGAGCTATAATTTGAATATTTGTCGAAATTTCTTTGTTCCTATCGACAATAAGAACTTCGTCATTTGGTTCGAAATATTCGGATTCTTCTGAATCGGATTTATTTTCCGGATTTTCTAAATCATGCTTTTTTATATTATTGTATCTTTCGTTTTTATCATTTTTATCGACAATAAATTCCAATTCTGCAGTTAGGTTTTTGTTATATTTCTTGAAGAAATTCTCATCAATGTTTACATTATTTTTTCGATACAAATGCGTTTGTTGTAAGTATTCCAAAGCCTCACAAATTTTAGCTGGTTTAATAGTTTCGTACATGTAATCAGACTTGTGCTCTACGTGCCTTTTTAGCTTTATTTGAATAGTTGACATTTCATCAAAAGTTCTAGGTAAAACATTAACCATTTCATTAATTTCAACTGGCACATTAACAATACTTCCCTTTAATGATAATTGAGGGTTAATAGCATATGGTTGTAATGCTTTAATTTGCATAAACGGAATATACGGAGATACCATTCGTTCTTCAAGTGCTGTCAAACTAGTTACAACTTTTGGCACATTTGGAAATTTTAAATCTGTATTTGCTGTTGTTCTTGGAACTTCTCCTAATGTAATATATCTTTTACATGTCAAACAAACGTATTCAGATGAGTTATTAACAATTTTGTTAATAAATTCATTAATATCCATTTTTGTCTCACTAAATTTATTTCTTATTTTATTAATATTAAAAAGTTCTACTGATTTTAAGAAAAACAAATTTTCACAACACAAACATACTACATCTGGACCAAATTTCCTGTTTTCCAAAAAATTCATTATCAATACATTATGATAATATTCATTACCTTTTATGCCAATCCTAATCTTTTTATGAATAGAATTGCTGTAGTTTTCTCGATATCTAAAAAAATCATCAAGTCTTAATGATCTCTTGTATTCAATGTCGCGTTTTCTTTGTTGTGCGATAAAGTTGAAATCTTCACGTAAAATAATAATTCTCTTTCTGTTTTTAATTTGTTCGTTTATCCAGTAATCTGTATCCTTTCTTTTAATTTTTATTCTTTGTATATTTTTTTTCTTTTCTGCTTCTTTATACACTAGATTTTGTCGTATTTGTATTATTCGTTGTTTGTTCTTTTGTCTTTCGACTTCCTTGTATATTCCTTTTTTTCGCATTTTTTTAATTCTTTGCACATTCTTTTCTTTTTCTCGTTTAATATACGAAGGATCTTGTCGTAGTTTTTTCATTCGTTCAGCATTTCTTATTCTCTTTCTTTCTTGATTTAACTCCTGTATTTTCTCTGCATTTGCAATCTTATTTTCAAATTCATATTTCCTAATATCATTAATATCACTCTCTATTATGTCTTTCTCATTGTTCAAAGAACAATCACGTTTTTGTCTCATATTTTTTTGTATATGGTCCGTAAGCCATTTACCTCGAGTAATTATGTTTTTTTCTACAGGCTTTGAAATAACATTATTTGCTGAATTCTGTTTTGATCGCTTTGTTTTGCTATTTTCTAAATCTTGTTGTTCTGCACGATATTTTTTTGCGCTATTTTCAAGAATATCACACTGTGAATCTTGAGCAAGATTATTTGATAAAATCTGTTTGCTTCGTTGCTGCTCTATAGGATGATTTTGTAAATCCTGTTCCTCTGCACGACGTTTTATGGCGTAATTACTTTCCAAATATTTTTTTTTACGTTTAGCAATCACTTCTTTAGGGAAATGTTTAATAACATTATTTTTTAAAATTTGTATCAAATGTGAGCGCATTAATTTATATTCATACCTTACTTTGTCAGGTTTAATATTGTACAACAATGAAGTCGCAAAAGCTATCGCAAAAACACCACAATCATCACTTTTCGGTTGACATTGTACATTAGGAAATTTGACATGATTTTTCTCAAAGTCATATTTTGGATATAATTTTTTCAAGAATTTCTCATAATCTTTATTCAATGTTTTATTATTTAAAGAATCGTATATAAATATATTTTTTCGATCATAATAACTACATACCCAATGACGTGTTGAACTATATAATATTTGAATGTGTTTTTTGTCTTCTGATACAGGTTGAATTGTATCAGGCAATTGTATTCGCCATGTTTCTACTGGTCTGTAATCTGAACAATTTTGTACAAGTCGATGGAAATGATCTATATGCACGTCCGTTAGCCATTCACCTCGCGTAATTAAATCTTTGTCTGCAGACTTTAAAATAATATTTTGAATCTTTATTGACATTTTTTGAAATAGTATTTATTTCCTACTACAGCAATTGATGTTTATTTTAAATATAATCAATTTTTATAGGCGTACAACAGTTTTTTAACAGCGCACAATTATTGATTTTTGTAAGCCTCGTACAATTTTTTAACGGCGCAAAGCAGTCAATTTTTATATGCCTAGAGTAGCTCTTTAAGGGCGCAAAGCAGCCCTCTAATGGCGCAAGGCTGCTGATTTTTATAGGCGCAGTGCAGCTCTCTGATGGCGCAAAGCATCCGATTTTTATACGCGCAGAGCAGCCTTCTAATGGCGCAAAGCCGCCCTCTAATGATGCAAGGCTGTTGATTTTTATAAGCGCAGTGAATCTTTTTGAGGGCGCAAAGCAGCCGATTTTTAGAGGCGCAGAGCAGCCTTTTAAGGGCGCAAAGCAGCCAATTTTTATTCGCGCAGAGCAGCCTTCTAACGGCGCAAGGCAGCCGATTTTTTAGAGGCGCAGAGCAGCCTTTTAAGGGCGCAAAGCAGCCAATTTTTATTGGCGCAGAGCAGTTTTCTAACGGCGCAAGGCAGCCGATTTTAATATGCGCAGAGCAGCTCTCTGATCGCGTTAGGCAGCCGATTTTTATACGCGCAGAGCAGCCTTTTAATATATCTAAGAGTAATTGAAATAGAAAGAGAGAGGAAAAGAGAAAAAAAGAAATATTACAAAAAATATTATAAAAATAAGTACAGACAGAAGAACAAAGGAAAATATTGAGAGAATTACAAAGAAATAAAGAAACAGAGACTTACCTCTGCAAGGCACTATGAGAATAACCTAAAACAAATATATATGTATATTGTTATAAAGATGTATGAGTTTTTAAATTAGAAGATATTGCAATTTTAACATTTATCGTAGAATTCAAGTTTTAGATAAACTTCTTTAATATAATGTTATAATCGTTCTCATTTATATGGTCAAATGTATAAAAATCTTTAATTTTACATTTCAATTGTTCTCATATCTAGCTATAATTATACTAAAAACATATTCCAATATATATTACATACCTTAAGGCATACAAACACGGTTGTATATCCCAAACACACGGTTACAAGCCACAACAAGAAATCCTATTAAAAACATAAATATTTAATATTTTTTATATATCTAAAAGTTAAAAGGAAGAATAAATACTAAAATTACATTAATGACTATGTTTATTGTTAATTATTTAAAATCCGATCCAAAACTCTTTTCTTCCTGGTTATCATAATGATTTACTTAAATATAAACCTTTTTCATACTTTAAATATTAGAATTAATCTCTTTGAATACATATATATACATATATATATATATATATATATATATATATATATATA
>NW_020226053.1:0-1610 GCF_003070985.1 Temnothorax curvispinosus
TGGCTTATTCTTTGATTTTAATATCATTAATCGTTGATCCGGTCACAGTAGAAAGAGGATTAAGAAGGAGAATTTCACGCAGCATTTTAACATTAAAGATAGAATCTGCGAAGTTCGATCGTTTTACCTACGGGTTAACGGCACGGTTGGGTATGAAATCCGAGACGAAAGTAGTACTCTGTAGGCGAAGCTGGATAGTAATCCAATGTTCACAATCGCAAATGGCGACCGTGACACTCTTTTTGTTTTAAAATGCGCGTGATTGATTAATCTGATAAATCGATGGTTCAGGAATTGCAGAACGTAATAAAACGTCGAGTCAGTGAAACGCGAAACGAAAGAAGTGTCGATAATTTAATTAGTAAAGTGCGTTGCGAAAGATGCACGCGAATTTTAAAACGGTTTTGAGAAATGTTCAAGTTGAATAAAGATAAAGCGAGATCACCGATTCTTACGAGATCCGTGAAAAAATTAACGATGAACAAGACGGACAACGATAATAAAACGTGTGGTAACGATAAAGGCGATAAGCCAATAGAAAACCGCGAAACCGCGAGTAACAGTGAAAGCAGTAAAGTCGAATCGGGCCGTGAGCCAATAGAAATCCTCGAAGACGCGACGAGCGTAAAATCGATAGAAATGCATTCGGGCGACAAACAACCAATAGGAGACGAGGCTGGCGCAACTACGGAAAAGATAGTTAACGGTGACGCGAATGTTATTACAAGCATCGCGAACAAAATTGCCGAGCTAACCCGCGTCATGTCATCGTTCTCGAATTATGTTAGTGATAAATTCACGCAGCAGGAGCGTGTAATAAATTCCTTACGCGACGGTAATCGTGATATGAACAACGCGGAACGCCGAGCTGTGGCTGGGACTTCAGCCGATAAAAGCGCAGCATGTGAGCGCGAAGCGACGAACGACCGTGCGTCTCTGATTCAGATGAACTTACCGCGAGGCGGATGGTTCAAAAATCCGTTCAGCGAGATAGAATTCCGAGGTGACAATGATTCGCAAAATCCGATAGTATTTTTACGTAAGTTTGATAGAATTGCATGCGAGGAGAGAGTGTCCGAGAAGGACCAATTGTGTTTCTTTCTGCGAGCCATGAAAAATTCGGCAGCAGACTGGTTCGAATTGAAAGAGCCAATCAATATCAACGATGCGAAAGAAATGTTTAAAAGTAGATACTGGGGGATTCAAGCGCAAGCGAAATTCCGTCGGTCGTTACATTACAACCGAGCACAAGCCGGAAGCATGTCGGAATACGCGATGTCGATGGTCACGCGCGCGAGAACGTTGATCCCGCCAATGACGGACGCAGAATTAATTTTCACTTTGAAAGAACACTTCGACGAAGAAACGAGGCGCGAATTACGACCGTCAGTTGTCAAAACCATCGAGCAGTTCGTAGAGATGCTCGAGACGATCGATTACGAGCGTACGTGTCGACGAACGAATCGCGAAGATGTTAGTTGTACGAAGCAAGGAGTAAACGCATCGACCAACCGAGGAGATTCTTACCGCGAGACAACGCGAATGTAGCGAACAATGGTTTAAACCATGATGGAAGAATACCAGGTGTAACATTGCGCATAATGGCGGCT
>NW_020226054.1:0-247 GCF_003070985.1 Temnothorax curvispinosus
GGCGGTGGCGGTCGACGGCTGCGTACGCCGCGGCTCTTTTTGAGCGGTCGGCCTCTTGGTTTTTTGGCCTTGGGTCGCGACAATCGCAAGCGTACCGAACGTCGTCGCACTTCCACCAACGTTGGTAATATTGGTGGTGGCGGCGGCGGCGGCGGCGGCGGTCGATGACCGGTGCGTACGTTGCGGCTCTTCTTTGGTGATCGGCCTCTGAGTCTCGCTTCCGACGGCGGCGCTGTCGACGGCAATC
>NW_020226054.1:257-1072 GCF_003070985.1 Temnothorax curvispinosus
CGGCGGCGCTGTCGACGGCAATCGATAAGATAGCGGACGTGAGTCGTCGCTGCTAATCGACGCTTCTTGTGTCGCTGGTGGTGGCGGCGGCGGCGGCGGCGGTCGATGGCCGGTGCGTACGCTGCGGCTCTTCTTTGGTGGTCGGCCTCTGAGTCTCGTTTCCGACGGCGGCGCTGTCGACGGCAATCGATAGGATAGCGGACGTGAGACGTCGCTGCTAATCGACGCTTCTTGTGTCGCTGGTGGTAGCGGCGGCGCCGGCGGGGTCGGTCGATGGATGCTGCGGCTCTTCTTCGGTGGTCGGCCTCTGGGTCTTTTTGTCCTTGGTCGTGACTGGGTTTCGATTGTTTCCGACGGCGGCGGCGGTGCTGCTATCGACGGCAATCGATGGGATAGCGGACGTGAGTCGTCGCTAATCGACACTTTTTGTGTTGTCGCTGGTGTCGGTGGTAGCGGCGGCGGCGGCGGCGGCGGCAGCGGCGCCGGTCGATGGCTGCGTACGCTGCTGCGGCTCTTCTTCGGTGGTCGGCCTCTCGGTCTTTTTGTCCTGGTTTTGATCGCTTTCGACGGCGGCGGTGCTGCTGCTATCGACGGCAATCGATGGGATAGCGGACATGAGTCGTCGTCGCCGCTACTCGACGCTTCTTCCACCAGCGTTCTCGACGGTGTTGGTGTACCAGGTGTTGGTGTTGACGGTGGTGACGGCAATCGGAAGCGTATCGAACGTTCCACCCTCGTCGTTGGTGCGGAGTCGTCGTCGCCGCTACTCGACGACGACGACGACGACGACGACGACGACGACGACGACGACGACG